>NW_028270142.1:121152857-121303140 GCF_037043375.1 Chiloscyllium plagiosum | reverse complement strand
TGTATGATTGGTCACTATAGATATTAAGGATGCAAGCTGTATTTTCATGAATGCTTCAGGCTGTTTTATTCTGTAATAACAGGTACTTTCTGCACTTTAGGAAATACAAGGTTACTACCTGCAAAACAAGGTACGGTCAGGATAAGGTCAGGACAAGGTCAGGATATGACTTTTTTTGTTGCTTTGCTGTTGAAAATTCATTAAATTTTACTCAGTTCAGTGACCAATCCTTGTCAACAAGGTACTTTGTGAACTTCTCCATATTGTTCTGCTTTTGTTTATCTTTGGAGATGCCAAAAGTTTGCAAACCCATATTATTCAAAATCAAATCGTTTTTTTGTTGTGGTATACTTTAAAAATCAACATTCAACATCGGGTTTTTTTTTGTTCAAATGTCAAGCAACCTTTAAGTTGTACTGATGGGAATATAATCTTTATTGATAAACTTTATAATGAATCCAGAGTTTCAAGCATGTTATAAACTATTCCGTAATCACAGTGTTGCTTACAACAGAATTGATATTAATGAAAGAGGACAATTCAGGATATTATAAAAATGATATAGGATATATAACATCTGAGTAATGTAATTTTAAAAAAATAATTACATTATTTTGCAGTCAGGAACCTCAGACAACATCAATTCACCCAGTACAGAGCAAGAATTTGGGTGGCACAGTGGCACAGTGGTTAGCACTGCTGCCTCACAGTGCCAGAGACCTGGGTTCAATTCCTGCCTCAGGCAACTGACTGTGTGGAGTTTGCATATTCTCCCTGTGTCTGTGTGGGTTTGCTCCGGTTTCCTCCCACACTCCAAAAATGTGCAGGTTAGGTGAATTGGCCATGCTAAATTGCCTGTAGTGTTAGGTGAAAGGGGGAATGGGTCTGGGTGGGTTGCGCGTCGGTGTGGACTTGTTGGGTCGAAGGGCCTTTTTCCACACTGTAAGTAATCTAATCTAATCTAAAAGATAAAATCTTTTACATAGAGATCAAGCGTGGGAGCCTTGCCTTCACTTCCAGAAATATCGTCATTACCGATGATCTGTGTTGAAGGATTCCTTAAAGACTGAATTTTCCTAGTGT
Source organism: Chiloscyllium plagiosum (assembly GCF_037043375.1). NCBI lineage: Eukaryota > Metazoa > Chordata > Chondrichthyes > Orectolobiformes > Hemiscylliidae > Chiloscyllium > Chiloscyllium plagiosum. Next base: position 121,302,057 of record NW_028270142.1, on the reverse strand, counting down.
TTACTACATAGCATAAAATTCCATTTAAAACAAAACTGAAAGAACTGTGGATGCTGTAAATCAGAAACAAAAACAGAAATTGCTGGCAAAGTTAAGTAGGTCTGGCAGTAGCTGTGAAGAGAAATCAGAGGAAGGGTCACTTTACCGGAAATGTTAACTCTGAATTTCTCTCCACAGGTGCTACCAGACCTGCATGTCTGGACTCAAGCTAGGCAATTTGGATGTACTGTATCATACTTCCTGAAGTGTATCATGCTGCAAGAGGACAGCAGGCAGTAAGTTGTAGGCTGAGAGCTTTTTACTATTAAATCACATGCCATGATCTCATGACAACATCATGAGCTTGCCCTTAACACATATGATGCAAAATTTAATTCTAAAATAAAACAAAACCATGGATGCTAGAACTCTGAAGCAAAAACGGAAATTACTGGAGAAACTCAGCAGGTCTGTCAGCATCTGTGGAGGGAAAGCAAAATCAATGTTTTGCATCCAGTGACCCTTCTTCAGAACTAATACCATCTTTTCCTAGCTACTATTAATTGTGAATTTCTCCAAAACTTTCTGTTTTTGTTATATAATTCTAAAAGTTTGAGGATCCTGCTATGATTTGGGGGCACTCATTTTGGGGCTTTACCAATCATAAAATGATCTATTTATGCCCACTCTCTGTTTCCTATTACCGAGACAATCTTCTATCCAAATCAATATGCTACCCTTACCCTATAAGCCTGTACTTTTTCCACAGTAACATTTGATGTGTTATCTTGTCAAATGTTTTTTTGGAAATCTAACTACAGGACATGCAGTGATTTCCCTTCATTGACAGCACATGTTATTTCCCCAAATAATTCTAATAGATTGATTAAAAATAAGTTTTTTTTCACAAAGCTATGTTCAATTTGCTTGGTTACCTTGAACTTTTCTAATTATCTTGTTACAGCATCTTTAGTAATATTTTCTAGCATTTTCCCCATGACAGATATTAAGCCAGTTGGCCTGTAGTTTTTGTTTTCTATCTCACTCTCCTTTTGAATGATGGAATTAATTTGCTATTTTACACTCAAATGCATTCTGACATCATTACAATACACTAATATTTTGGTCTCTTATGATTCTTGACTTTATGTCACATTAGTCGCATCTCTTCAATAACTTGTAAAGATCACTTTTGAAATATTTTATCAATTCACCTGGACTCTGCACATTTTTCAAAAAAATCTTACCCTTTCAAGAACTTCATCGGAACTGCTCGAAATAATTGTCAAAGGTTTTCATATCTCTTTGAATTTAGCTGTTTAATTTATGTCTGAGTAAACATCAATACTGTACACTATACTCCCTTTGTGCACTTTTGTTTTCTTTCAAAATAATTACTCTGCAGTAGTGGCATTTTTTTCCATATTTTAAGGTTTCCTAGAGAGTTTTTCCACTCATTATCCCTGTAATATATATCTGTTTTGGAATCTTGCTAAGTCTCCTGCTGCATTCTCTCTATCTTGGAGAAAGATAAATTATTTTAGACCAGAATTACATACTGTTTTAAAATTGTCCAATGCAGTCTGCTTTCATGGTCTTGATTGTTAATTCCCTGATCCTCCTCTCCCAGAATATACAGGGTTTCTCTTGTGGTCTTCTTAATTTAATGGTTTTATCTTAGCCTCATGGAATCAGTGATGTCTGATTGAAGCAGCAACTTGTGTATTTTTATAGATTATTGTCCTTTTATTACTGCATCATTCAAGATTTCCCTCTTTGCACAAGGAATATTTTGTCTTTAACTCATGAAAGCCTCAGATCTGGACACCTCATTGACTTAACATGCATTTGGGAATATTCAACTGACTATAGTCTTAGAGTCATAAAGCACAGAAAAAGTCCTTTAGTCCATCATGTCCATCAAAAACAACCACCTAAATATTCCAATAGTTTCCCTACCACAGATGGGGTGACACAGTGGCTCAGTAGTTATTACTGCACCACCAGGGACACGGGTTCAATTCCAGCCTCAGGCAACTATCTGTGTGGAGTTTGCACATTTGCCTCTTGTCTCTGTGGGTTTCCTTTGAGTACTCCGGTTTCCTCCCACAATCCAAAGACATGCAGGTTATGTGGATTGGCCATGCTAAATTGCCTGAAGTGTTAGGTACATTAGTCAGGGAAAATGTAGAGAAATAAGGGGGCGGGTTACTCTTCAGAGGGACGGTGTGGACTTGCTGGGCCGAAGGACCTGTTTCCACACTGTAGGGATTCTAAGATGCTAGCTTCACTGACCTGTAGTTTCCTCATTTTTCCTTATCACACTTCTGAATAGTAGCATCACATTAGTTGTCCTTCAGTCCTCTTGCAACTGTCCTGTGGCCAGAAGGGAATTAAAAATGAATTTCAGAGCTCCTCAAATCACCTCCCCCAGCTTCCCACTGCATTCTAAATACATCTCATCTGATCTGTGGATTTATCCACTTCTAAACCCACTAAAGCCTTTACTACTTCCTCCATCTCAATTCTGATTTGTTCAAATATATCAAAGTACACCCGCCCTGATTTTTGTTCCTAAATCATCTTTCTTTATAGTGACTATAGATGCAAAGTACTCTTTTAAAAACTCAGTTATGTCTTTCAACTCTACACACAGATTGCCACTATGGTCCCAAATGTTCCTACTCTTTCCATGGTTCTTCTCTTGTCTATTAATATTGTTATAAATTGCCTTGGGGTTTTCTTTAATGTTATCCACAAGTGTCCCTCATTACTCACTTAATTTATTTCATTAAGTAACCCCTTGCATTTTCTATATAATTCTAGGGCATCCATTGATTTGAATATTTGGTACCTGCCGAAAGCTTCCTTTATTGTCCATAATCCAATTCTGTGCATCCCTTCACATTCAGGATTCTCCAGGCTTGTTGATCCTACCCACCAACTGTATGGGAACATGTTGGCCCTGCATTCTCACTATTTCACTTTTGAATGACATCCACTGCTCTGATATGAATTTTCCTGCAAATAGCTACTCCCAATTTACTTTGGCCCAATCAGCTTTCCCACAGTTCAGAACTTTTATTTCCTATTATTCTTTCTGCTTAACCACAATTATTTTAAATGCAGCCCCCAGCACCAATCATTGCCATAACTATCATCAGGAATTGTTCCTCAAACTGAAGACCACACTACCCCCTCTCTTGTAGGACTTAGACTGTGCTGGCATAAAAATTCTCTCCTGGACACATTTTAAGAATTCTCTCCTGGACACATTTTAAGAATTCTGCCCCTCTAAACTTTCCATAATTTCTCTACTCTAGTTAATATTGAAGAAATACTTTTATTACCCTATTACCTTTTTGGAATTCTCTGAGATTTGCCTATGTATCTTGCTTTCTGTCTCGTCTTGACTGTTTGGGGTCTTTAGTACAACCCCAGCAAAGTGATTGTCCCCTTTTTATTTTAAGTTCTACCCATATGGCCTCATTTGAGGAACGTTCTAAGATATTAGAGTTAGAATTCAAATCCCTACAGTGTGGAAACAGGCATTTCGGCCCAACAAGTCCACACCGACCCTCCGAAGAGTAACCAACCTTGACCTAGTCTCCTATCCTATATTTACCCCTGACTAATGTCGTAACCTACATATCATTGAACACTATGGGCAATTTAGCATGGCTAATTCACCTAACCTGCTTATCTTTGGATTGTGGGAGGAAACTGGTCCACCCAGAGGAAACCCATGCAGACGGGGGAGAATATGCTAATTCCACACAGATAGTCGCCTGAGGCTGAAATCGAATGCTGGTCCCTGGTGCTGTGAGGCAGCAATGATATTCACTGAGCATATTTTCATCCTTACTACAATAAAACATTTATTCATCAATATTGAAGTGCCATCTCCTCTTCCATAATCCTCAACCCTGCCACCACGAATACATTGCCATCATCACCATTCCAGCTTTCACCCGAAATTTGTATACCCTGGGAGAGTGAACTACCAGTCCTACCCCTCCTTCAACCATGTCTCTGTGATAGCGATAATGCCATACCTCACAACTCATCTGCGTTACTTGCAAGAGTCCTTGCATTGAAATTATTGCTCTCCAGCTTGGCCATTGTTCCATATGCCTTGGCTATATTTGTACTACCTTTGTTTGTCTTCTATAATTGCATGTCTCATGCTCCACTATATCCACTCTATATCCCAACCCATTACGTGATTTTACATTGATAAGAGGCAACATGATGGCATCAGTTAGAAGTCTAACCTGAGAATACAGCACTTTCTCAGGATTACACAGGATATCAACCAAGATGCTGTGGCTAAGTCCTTTAATCGAAGCTTGAACTAACCAATTGAGAATGACTTTGCTACAATTGCACCAAAGCTGCCTGCTCAGGAATGACCTAAACCAACTAAATGGATTTGATTATTCACTGTGCTATTAAACTTCTCTAAACTTTCCAGTTTTATTCTATTTTTCATTCCTCCTTCTAAATATACTTGGTGTAAGTGTTGCAACTGCACTGAAGCAGCTTTTCGGGAGAGAATACATTTTCTTTGGGAAAGGATGCTGGTAGCAGATGTCAGGATGAATTGGATTAACATTGGGTAGAGTCCTTGTGGTTATACAGTATAGCTTCCCCAGAGTAGTGACAGGGACAAGAACCTTTAGGAGAGACTTGAGATGTTGGAACTATGTTCGTTGAAGCAGAAAAGCTTCATGACGTGGAAAGGAAAATGCAGAGGGAATTGTGAAACAACAAAATTGATTGCAAGTCCTATCAGATCGAATGGATCGGTTGGAGAGACAGTTAGAGGCAATGAGGAATTTACAAGAGCAATGGGATGTGATGGCAGTTATAGGAAGGAGATGAAGTCGCAGATACAGTCATATAGATGGGTTAACTCCAGGAAAGGTAAGAGAGGTAGGCAGGTAGTGCAGGAGTCTTCTGTGGCTATCCCCATTTCAAATAAGTACGCTGGTTTGGAAAATATAGCAGGGGATGGATTCTCAGGGGAATGTAGCATGAACAGCTGTTTCTAGCATTGAGACTGGCTCTAATGCAATGAGGGATACATTGAGTTCAGAGAGATCAATTGTGTTAGGGGACTCTCTAGTCCAAGGCACAGACACACATTTCTGTGGCCAGCAGAGAAAAATCAGAATGATGTGTTGCTTCCCTGGTGCCAGAATCAAGGATGCCTCAGAGAGGGTGCAGAGCGTTCTCAACGGGGAGAGGGGTCAGCAGAAGGTCATTGTACACATTGGAACCAACGACACAGGAAGGGAAAGGTTAAAATTCTGAAGGGAGATTACAGAGAGTTAGGCAGGAAGCTAAAAAGGAGGTCCTCATGAGTAGTAATATCTGGAATTTACCGGTGCTAAGAGCTAGTGAGGGCAGGAGTGGGAGGATAGAGCTGATGAATGCATAGCTGAGGAACTGGTGTATAGGAAAAGGATTCACATTTTTGGATCACTGGAATCTCTTTTGGGGCAGAAGTGACCTGTACAAGAAGGACTGATTGCACCTAAATTGGAAGGGGACAGATATACAGGCAGGGAAATTTGCTACAGCTGCGAGGGAAGATTTAAACTAGTAAGACGGGGGTGGGGGATGGGGGTGGTGGGACCGAGGGGGATAGGGAGGAAAGAGACCAACCTGAAATTGGTACAATTGAGAAAAGAAGCGAGTCAAACAGTCAGGGCAGGCAGGAACAAAGCAGAGAACAAGGTAGGACTGATAAATTAAACTGCATTTATTTCAATGCAAGGGGCCTAACGGGGCCTTCCTGAAGAAGGGCTTATGCCCGAAACATCGATTCTCCTGTTCCCTGGATGCTGCCTGACCTGCTGCGCTTTTCCAGCAACACATTTCCAGCTTTGATCTCCAGCATCTGCAGACCTCACTTTCTGCCTAACGGGGGAGGCAGGTGAACTCAGAGCATGGTTAGGAACATGGCACTGGGATATCATAGCAATTACAGAAACATGGCTCAGGGATGAACAGGATTGGCAGCTTAATGTTCCAGGATACAAATGCTACAGGAAGGACGGAAAGGGAGGCAAGAGAGGAGGGGGATAGTGTTTTTGATAAGGGATAGCATAACAGTTGTACTGAGGGTGGATATTCCTGGAAATATATCCAGGGAAATTATTTGGGTGGAACTGAGAAATAAGAAAGGGATGATCACCTTATTAGGATTGTATTATAGATGCCCTAATAGTCAGAGGGAAAGTGAGAAACAAATTTGTAAGGAAATCTTAGTTATCTGTAAGAATAACAGGGTGATTATGTAGGGGATTTTAACTTTCCAAACATAGACTGGGGCTGCCATAGTGTTAAGAGTTTAGATGAAGAGGAATTTGTTATGTACAAGAACATTTTCTGATTCGGTATGTGGATGTACCTATTAGAGAAGGTACCAAACTTGACCTACTCTTGGGAAATAAGGCAAAGCAAGTGACTGAGGTGTCAGAGGGGGAGCACTTTGGAGCCAGTGACCATAATTCTATTTGTTTTAAAATAGTGATGGAAAAAAATAGAAAATGTTGAAGTTCTAAATTGCAGAAAGATCAATGTTGACGGTGTCAGGTAAGAATTTTCAAAACTTATTGGGGGCAAATGTTCACAGGTAAAAGGATAGCTGGTAAATGGGAAGCCTTCAGAAATGAGATAATGAGAGTCCAGAGACAGTATACTCCGGTTATGGTGAAAGGAAAGGCTGGTAGATATAGGGAATGCAAGATGACAAAAGAAATTGAGTGTTTGGTTAAGAAAAAGAAGGAAGCATATGTCAGGGATAGACAGGATAGATCGAGTGAATCCTTAGAAGAATATAAATCTTCTAGAAAAGTATAAATTTATCTCTGAAAGTTGCCATCCAGATTGATAGTACTATTAAGAACGTGTACAGTGTGTTAGGTTTCATTCGTAGTGGGATTGAGTTCTGGATCCCCAATATCATGCTGCAACTACACAAAACGCTAATGCGGCCACACTTGGAATATTGTGTACAGTTCCGGTCGCCATATTTCAGGAAGGATGTGGAGCATTGAAAAAGGTGCAGAGGAGATTGACCAGGATGGTCTGGAGGGAAGGTTTTATGAGGAAATGCTGAGAAACTTGGATCTGTTCTCATTGGAAAGAAGGCTAAGAAGATATTTGATAGAGACATAGAAGACGATCAGAGGATTAGATAGGGTAGACAGTGAAAGTCTTTTTCCTAGGATGATGACATCAGCTTGTACGAGGGGGCATAACTACAAATTGAGGGATGATAGATTTAAAACAGACATCAGAGGCAGGTTCTTTACGCAGAGAGTGGTAAGGGTGTGGAATGCCCTACCTGCTAATGTAGTTAACTCAGCCACGTTAGGGAGATTTAAATAATCCTTAGATAAGCACATGGATAATGATGGGATAGTGTAGGGGGACAAGCTGAGAATAGTTCACAGGCCGGTGCAACATCAAGGGCCGAAGGGCCTGTTCTGTGCTGTATTGTTCTATGTTCTATGTTCTATAAAGGCAGTAGGAGTATACTTAAGAGGGAAATCAGGAGGGCAAAAAAGGACATGTGATAGCTTTGGCAAATAGAGTTAAGGAGAATCCACAGGGATTTTCCAAATACATTAAGGACAAAAGGGTAACTAGGGAGAGAATACAGCCCCTCAAAGATCAGCAAGGTGGCCTTTGTGTGGAGCCACAGGAGATGGGGGAGGTACTAACCAAGTATTTTGCATCAGTATTTACTGTGGAAAAGGACATGGAAGATATAGAATGTAGGGAAATAGATGGTGACATCTTGAAAAATGTCCATATTATAGAGGAGGAAGTGCTGGATGTCTTGAAAAGCATAACAGTGGATAAATCCCCAGGACCTGATCAGGTGTACCCTGGAACTCTGTGGGAAGCTGGGCAAGTGATTGCTTGGTCTCTTACTGAGATATTTGTATCATCGATAGTCATAGGTGAGGTGCCGGAAGACTGGAGGTTGGTAAACGTGGTGCCACTGTTTAAGAAAGGTGGTAAGGACAAGCCAGCGAACCAAACATAGACCAGTGAGCCTGATATCAGTAGTGGGAAAGCTGTTGGAGGGAATCCTGAGGGACAGGATGTATATGTATTTGGAAAGGCAATGACTGATTAGGGACAGTCAACATGGCTTTGCGCATGGGAAATCAAGTCTCACAAACTTGATTATGTTTTTGGAGAAATAACAAAGAGGACTGATGAGGGCAAAGCGGTAGATGTGATATATATGGACTTCAGTAAGGCATTCAACATGGTTCCCCATGGGACACTGGTTACTAAGGTTAGATCTCATGGAACACAGGGAGACCTAGCTATTTGGATGCAGAACTGGCTCAAAGGTAAAAGACAGAGGGTAGTGGAGGAGGGTTTTTTTCAGACTGGAGGCCTGTGACCAGTGGAGCGCCACAAGGATTGGTGCTAGGTCCACTACTTTCCATCATTTACGTAAATTATTTGGATGTGAGCATAAGAGGTATAGTTAGTAAGTTTGCAGATGACACCAAAATTGGAGGTGTTGTGGACAGCGAAGAGGGTTACCTCAGATTACAACAGGATCTTGACCAGATTGCCAATGGGCTGATAAGTGGCAGATGGAGTTTAATTCAGATAAATGCGAGGTGCTGCATTTTGAGAAAGCAAATCTTATAAACTTAATGGTAAGGTCCTAGGGAGTGTAGAGTTGCAGGTAGATAGGATATTGAAGAAGGTGTTTGGTATGCTTTCCTTTATTGGTCAGAGTATTGAGTACAGGAGTTGGGAGGTCTTGTTGCGGCTGTACAGGACACTAGTTAGGCCACTTTTGGAATATTGTATGCAATTCTGGTCTCCTTCCTATCAGAGAGATGTTATGAAACTTGAAACATTTTCAGGAACGATTTACAAGGATATTGCCAGGGTTGCAGGATTTGAGCAATAGGGAGAGGCTGAACAGGCTGGGGCTGTTTTGCCTGGAGTGTCGGAGGGTGACTTTAAAGAGATTTATAAAATCATGAGGGGCACAGATAGGGGAAGTAGACAAAACGTCATTTCCCTGGGGTGGGAGAGTCCAGAACTAAAAGGTATAGACTTAGGGTGAGAAGGAAAAGATATAAAACAGACCTAAGGGGCAACCTTTTCACGACGAGTGTGGTACGTGTATGGAAGAGTTGGAGGTTAGTACAATTGCAAATTTAAGAGGCATTCGGATGGGTATATGAATAGGAAGAGTTTGGAGGGATATGGGCCGGGTGCTGGCAGGTGGAACTAGATTGGGTTGGGATATCTGGTCAGCATGGACGGGTTGGACCAAAGCGTCTGTTTCCATGCTGTACATCTCTATGACTCTATTCGAAGCAGGCAAAGCTATGAGTGTAAACAGAATATTGTGAATTTAGATCTCTTGAATAAGAAGACAGCTTAAACACAATGGACTAAATATTCTTTTTGTGAACTGCATGCTTCGAATATTCTGAATTACTCAATTCAGTGCATGGTAGAAAAGACAAGCTGAAGAAAATCATAACTTACAATTGCATCTATGCTGCCTAGGGATCTTTGGAGAGACATTATATTCTACATTTCCCTAATTTTCAAATGTATTACTATCAATTCCTGGGGGAAAGATGAAATGGTAAAATAAGAAGGTCTGCTTTGGCAATTCAGCAAAGTGAACTAAGTGTAGAATACTTTTGAGAATTTCATTCAAAATGTATTAAATGACTAGAAAAATATTGAATATTTCAGAGATTCTTTCACTTAGCTTAATTTATTATTAATTGAAAAAAAAACTGCATCAGTAACTTTATAGGGATATATAAAAACTACTTTTGCAAAATCAAGAACATTGTTTGAAAAAGAAAGGGAATATGAAAAAATTTTGAGATTCTGTGTTTGGAAATGTATGTTATGCAGAATGAGCTACAGAGTGGCAGGCTATGGATGTACTTCTAGAAACTCTCCACAATAAGTGATCAGAATTGACTGTTCTAACCAATGCTCTGTTTGGTTCTAACCAATGTTCTGTGAGGATCACTTACCTCCAAACTTCATTACAGCCTTGGGGCTAAACTTGAGACAGAAGAGCTGAATTCCAGAAGTAAGGTGAAAGGAAACTGGCCTTGACAACAAGGTAGATTTGACAGAGTGTGGCATCAAAGAGCCTGAACAAATTTGAAGAGAATTAAAATCAGAAAAGGAAAATTTTCCAGTTGGTGAAATCATACCCTGCAGAAAGGAAGGTAGTTTTGGTTTTCAGAGGCCAATATATTAGCCCCAGGACATTGCTGCAGGTGTTCCTCAGGGTCTCAGAAGCCTGTCTAAAAATGATTCACCTCATATCGTCTCTGATTCTTTGTCTAATTATGTTGCAACTGAACCATGAGCTACGTCAGTGGAATTAATCTCTCCGTATCACTCCACTAAACAAAAAACCTCTCAATTGCATTCTAACATTTTACAATCTAAGGTAACGAATTTAAGTTTTTAATAGACGTCCCCCAAAACTCCATCATCTCTGTGAGCAGTCTTGTCAACATTCTTGCATTTTCAAAAATATCTTGAAATCCTTCTTTAAGAATGTTGCCTAGAATAGGACCCAACCCTGCTTTTTAATTTTTTAATACGCTTTGGTCCCATGGGGGAATCTTAATTAAAACATGAAGGGAATGGACTTCAATCAGGTTGGATTTAGATTCGACATTCATTTAAATAGAAATCTTTCACGTCTAAGCCCACCTGTTTCTTGGGTGGTGGTGGAGGGAGGTGTGGGGTTAAATTCCTGCTTTGTTTTGATTGAACAAAGTCAAGAACCTTGTTTTTTTTTACCAAGATTGGCTGTGACCTCCTAAAACCTGCTACTGTTTTTATCATTGGTTGCCAAGCTTTATTTCATCTGTAACTTTGAGGCCGTGCTTTGAAAATTTTCTTTGAAAACTTTGAAAAAATAAATGGTTGAAATATTGATTCTCAGCAGCTCACTATAAGAATTGATCCTGTCCTTTTCTTTTAATGTGGAGAAATTCTTACTGCTATCAGTAGGAGGTTGGCACTTTGATCTTCTGAACCCTTGTCCCCTTGTTGTACTACCAGTGTATACTCTGAATTTGTATTTTCTATACAAGAGGGAAGGATCGTGTACACTTTTGTGAGGTCCTTTCCCAGTCAACTTCTTTTTAAGATTAAAAAGTAAAATTTCTACAGAAACTTATTCATGTGGTGCTGACGTTCAGCACCTGAATTCTTCTTTTACTAACTCTGGGGTTTCAATGTATTTTAATCATTCCTGGCACCTTGTTGTCCATGAGTGGCTGGACCAGCATTTAATGCTCATCCTTCATTGTCCTTGCGAAGGTGGGGGTGATGTGCATTACTGAATCATCCTAATCAAATTTGTTGGAGATGGTTATAGTTTGGCATTTTGAATGTGACTTGTCTTTTGTTGGCCCTTGTCTGGATCATGGACAGGTCTTCGAGTGCTTCAGAGAACATCTCCAGGACACCCGCACCAACCAACCAACTCCACCGCCCCATGGCTGAACACTCCCACTCCACCAAGGAAATGCAGGTCCTGGGCCTCCTACACCGCCACTCCCTTACCACCTGATGCCTGGAGGAAGAACGTCTCATCTTCCGCCTCAGAACCCTTCAACTCCACGGCATCAATGTGGACTTCACTGGTTTCCTCATTTCCCCTCCCCTAACTTATCTCAGTTCAAACCTTCCAACTCGCCATCACGCTCATGACCTGTCTATCTTCCTTCCCACCTATCTACTCCACTCTCCTTTCCAACCTATCACCATTAACCCAACCCCAATCTACTTATTGCATTCTCAGCTACCTTCCCCCCAGCCCCAACCCCCTCCCATTTATCTTACCACCCCTTTGGCTCACAGCCCCATTCTTGATGAAGAGCTTTTGCCCAAAATAACGATTCTCCTGCTCCTCGGATGCTGCCTGACCTGCTATGTTTTTCCAGCACCATAAACTCGACTTTAATCTCCAGCATCTGCAGTCCTCACTTTTGCCTGCTTCAGTACCTGAGGAGTTGCGAATAGTGGTGAACATTGTGCAATCTGCAGCAAACACCCCCATTTCAGACCTTATGATGAATGAAAGTCATTGATGAAGCACCTGCAGATGGTTGGGCCTAGCTCACTACCCTGACGAACTCCTGCATAGATCTCCTGGAGCTGAGATGACTGATCACTGACATTTACAACCACCTTCATTTGAGCTGGTTATCCAACCCCAGAGAGTTTTCCCTTGATTTCCATTTACTTTGGTTTTGCTAGAACTCCTTGATGGAATACTCAATCAAATGTAGCCTTGATGTCAAGTGCATTCACTCTCATCTCATCTCTGGAATTCAACTCTTTTGCCCACTTTTGCAATGTGGTCAGGAGCTTATAGCCACAGCAGATTCCAAACTGAGAGTCAGAGAGCAGGTTATTGCTGAGCAAATGTTGTTTGTTAGCACAGTCGGTGATCTCCTTCCATCACTTTACTAATTTTCAGGAGGAGCTTGATGGGACAGTAATTAACCTGGTTGGATTTGTCCAGCATTTTTTTTTGTACGGGATATACTTGGATAATTATTCACATTGTGAGGTAAATGCCAGTTTTGCAGCTGTAATGGAACAGTTTCACTAAGTTATTGATGGAGTGCTGAGAGGACACAAAGCTCCTGTAGTATCCAATGACTGTGCAGCATTCAATAAAGCACAAAGAGCTTTTGTGATGCAGTGGTAGTGTCCCTATCTCTAAACCGGAGACTTGATTTCAAATCCCTGCTGCTCCAGAAGTGTGCAACAACATCTCTGAATAGATATATTAGAAAATATCCAGTAAAGCAGTAAAATACTGAGCTTGATGTTTTCAGCAGAATATTTTAAAACAAAATAGTCAAGAAGATATCTTTAAAATTGGTGCCCGGTTTTTGATAAGAAGACAGAAGTTAAAAATGTCCAGAATGTCCTTTAAGGAATGAAAGGTTCTTGCCTCATCTGCTTGGAGATGTTGGACTATAACCTGGTGTTGTGTGATTTTTAACTTTGCCTCATCCAGACCAACTTACAATGATGTGGTTAACTCTTCACTGCCCTACGAATGACCTTGCATTCACTCGCATCAAACCACAGATCAGGCTCAAAATAAGAATGAAACCAGACAGATTACCTGGCCAATCTAGAAACCAGAGCAACAGTAGCAAACTCAACCCTGTGGACCCTCAAAGTTCTCTTCATTAATGTCTGGGGCATATTGCCAAACTTGGCAATGCTGTCACACAGCCTGATAAAATCATAGTCATCGAATTATATCTTACAATGTCTCATAACCATCCCTATGTATGTCCTGTTTTGCTAGCAGGACAGACTCAGTAGGGGTGGTATCACGTGGGTATACAATTATGAGCAAAGTTGCCCTGGGAATCCTGGACATTGATACAGATCCCGTGCAGTCTCATAATATCGGATCAAATATAGGTATGAAAACCTCCTGCTGATAACATTAAACTTCCCATTCCACTCATGAATCAATCCTCCTCTATATTGAATATCACTGTGATAAAGCACTAAAGGTGACAAGGAGGCAGAACATATTCTAGCTTGGGGATTTCAATGTCAATCACCTTGGTAGCACCATCACTCATGGAGCTGGTCGATTCCTAATGAACTTAGCTAACAGATTGAGTCTGTGGCAGGTGCTGAAGGAAACAACAAGAGGGAAAAATAAACTTGACATTAAACTGGCCACAGATGCATCTGTCAAAGGCAGTATAAGCTGGAATGACCACTGCACAGTTCTTGTGGAGATGACGTCCTGCCTTCACAGTGGGGGCAGCCTCCACTGTCTTGTAAAGCACTACCACTGAACCAAATAGAATATACTAGAAACAGACTTGCAATCCAACAGCCGACACCCATGAGGCAATGTGAACCATCAGTTGCTGTACAATTGTACTCAGATGCAATTTTCAACCTCATGATCTGGTCCAGGAGGGGATGCACACCACAATAATAATGTCACTGAAGTGGTCATCCAGAAATTCAGTTTAATGTTTTAACTTATCATAGGAAGAGACAGTGGTGTAGTGGTAATGGCATTATAATAGCATTTCAAAAACCCAGACTACTGCTTTGCAGCAGGTAAATAGGAAGGCAAATGGTATGCTGGTCTTCATTGGAAGAGGATTTGAGTTCAGAAATTACTGCACTTAAACAGGTAATACTGGACTTGGAGTATTGTGTGCAGTTCTGGTCTCCTTACCAAAGACAGGACATACTTGCTGTAGACAGAGAGCAGTGGAGGCTCACTAGGCTGGTACTAGGGATAGCAGAACTGTTGCATCCAAAGAGATTTATTCAATTAGACCTCTGTTCACCAGAGTTTATAAGGATGAGATGAGTTCTGTTTGAAACTTATAAAATTCTAACATGGCTAGACAGACAAATGCAGGGAGGATGTTTTCCCTGGCTGGGGAGTCCAGAACCAGGTGTCACATCTCTATGCTAAATGGAGGAGGCCATTTAGCATAGAGATGAGAACCATTTCTTCATTCAGGGGATATGGAAATGTGTTGCTGGAAAAGCGCAGCAGGTCAGGCAGCATCTAGGGAACAGGAGAATCGACGTTTCGGGCATTAGCCCTTCTTCAGGAATGAGGGCTAATGCCCGAAACGTCGATTCTCCTGTTCCCTAGATGCTGCCTGACCTGCTGCGCTTTTCCAGCAACACATTTCCATCTCTGATCTCCAGCATCTGCAGACCTCACTTTCTCCTCATTCAGAGGATAGTCAACCTGTGGAATTTGCTGCCATAGAAGATTGTGGAGGCCAAATCACTGAGTATATTAAAGAAAGAGATTTATAGTATCAAGGGCATCAAGCGGTGTGGACAGAAAGCAGGAAAATGGCATTGAGAACAAGGATCAACCATGATCATATCAAATGTGAGCAAATTTGACCGAGTGAATTACTTCAGCTCCAAGTTTTTACTTTTTTCTTTCTCTATCATTGCCATCAAACCAAGGGGTCAACCCTGGTTCAGTGAGAGAATATGGGGGTATGCCAGAAGTGGCACCAGGCATGCCAAAACATCAAGCTGCAAAACAGAACTACTTGCATGCCAAACCTAAGGAGCAAGTAAGACATACAGCTAAGTGATTTCATCACCAACAGATCAATTCTAAGCTCTGTAGTCCTGCCACATCCAATAGTGTATGGCAGTGGACAATTGACTCACTGGTAGAAGAAACTCCACAAATATCCTGATCCTCAATGATGAGAGCCCATAATTTGTCACAATCTTCAGCTAAAAGTGCCAAATGGATAACTTATCTCCTCTGAGGAGCCCAACATCATAGATACAGTCTTGAGCCAATTCAGTTTGGTCCAGGTGTTGTCAAGAAATGGAGGGAAAAACTGGGCACATAGCTTTACATGATATCTGGAATTGTAGAGTTATAGTATCATCCCTTCATTTTTATTCTGCAAATGTAATAAATAGCTCAGTGTTTTATTTGCTTTGTCACCTGTCACATCAAAATGGTGCATGTTCAGTGCCAAATCTGACCTAAATCCCTGAGCTCCTCACTCTCATTTAGCGGTTAGGAAATAAGAACTCTATAAAACCATGTTTTGCCAAAGTGTTGGCTTGGTATCTGTGCCAGCCAGTTTAGTGAAAATGCCAAACATCAAGTTGTGTTGGAGAAAGTGAATCGAAAAGTGTGGCACGAGAGAAGCACAGCAGGTCAGGCAACATCCGAGGAACAGGTGAATTGATGTTTCGGGCATAGGCCCATCATCAGGAGGCACCATTCATTGATTGCAACCTTACTGGGAATCCTCTTGCAAAGATATCTACATTGAAGAAGTTCTTCCCCTCTCTCGACAATGATTTCAGTGAGTCTCTCTCTCACTGCAACCCCCAGGTTATCTCCTCTGCTCCCCAGCCCCACCTCCCTCCCATTTATCTCTTCACCCCGGAGGCTCCCTGCCTCATTCCTGATGAAGGGCTATTGCCCGAAATGTCGATTTCCCTGCTCCTCAGATGCTGTCTGACCTGCTGTGCTATTCCAGCACCACTCTAATCTTGACTCTGATCTCCTGCATCTGCAGTCCTCACTTTTGACGAGTTGATTTTAACCTTACTACAAATCCTCTTGCAAGGATGCCTACCTTAAAGAAGTTCTCTCTCTACAAGGATTTCAGTGAGTGTCTCTCTCTCTTACAGCAACCCCCAAGTTATTTCCTCTGCTTCCCAGCCCCGTCCCATTTATCTCTCCAACCCAGAGGCTCCCTGCCTCCTTCCTGATGGAGGGCTTTTGCCCGAAATGTCGATTTTCCTGCTCCTTGGATGCTGCCTGACATGCTGTGCTTTTCCAGCACCACTCAAATCTTGACATTGATATCCACAGTTTACCAGTATAATACAGTTGAACCTTATGCCCAATTTTCAGTGGACCTCCAGCCTCTATTTTCAAGTTGCATTGTAGGCTCACAATCAAAATTGTGGTAGCTTCAGTCTTTCAGTCTGGCATTATCTAGACTGAGGATGTAGAAATCGAGCAACATAATATTCACAAGGAAAACAATTCAGCAATAGGAACTTGTGAAGAGCAACACAATCAGTTGAGCTAGAAACAATCAAAGACTAAAGAAAAGAGAAATGTGGTCATGATGGAGAAAACAATCATTGAAGGAGCTGAGCTTAAAAAAAAGTTTTGAAACGGTTAAATTATTTCAGTTGCAATGCACATATAGTGGAAAGTAAACCTATTGAACTGAAACAGTTATTTTTGTAGAAGATCTGGACTGACCAGAAACCTTGTTGCAAACTGGATAAAAACTGAAAACAGAGCATATTATATTTATGGGATACAAAGCAAGTTGAGGCACCAATTAGAGAATGTACATACAATGGGAAAGGTCTAATCTTAGATTAGATTAGATTCCCCACACTGTGGAAACAGGCCCTTCAGCCCAACAAGTCCACACCAACTCTCTTAAAAGAAACACACCTGGATCCATTTCCCTCTGACTCATGCATCTAACAGTATGAGCACCTAACCCACACATCCCTGGTTATTATGTGCAATATTTAGCATGGGCAATTCACCTGACCTGCACATCTTTGGACAGAGGGAGAGACACAGACACAGGGAAAATGTGCAAACTCCACACAGTCACCCGAGGCTGGGATTAAACCTGGGTCCCTGGCGCTGTGAGGCAGCAATGCTAACCACCATGCCATACAATAAGTTTGATCATTGTAAAGGAAACTTGAAGGAAGTGTGATCCAAATATATTGGAATTTTGCATGAAGTTTGAAAGTGATTCAGTTCAATCTGAAACTTGGATATTAATAAATGCAAAGGTAACTACAACAGTATGAGGGTAACTTGGGGGTGGCATGGTGGCTCCATGGTTAGCACTGCTGCCTCACAGCACCTGGGCTGGGTTCGATTCCAACCTTGGGCTGTGTGGAATTTGCACATTTTCCCTGTGTCTACATGGGTTTCCTCCCACAATCCAAAGATGTGTAGGTTGGGGTAGATTGGCCATGCTAAGTTGCCCATAGCATTCAAGGGTGTGTACATTAGGTGCATTAGTCAGGCGTAAATGTAGAGTAATAGGGAATTGGTCTGGATGGGTTACTTTTCGGAGGGTCGGTGTGAACTTGTTGGGCCAAAGGGCCTGTTTCCACACTGTAGGGATTCTATATTGGCAATGATAGATAAAGAAACTACATGAAAAGGTGTGAGGGTGGAGAGGCAATTGTTATCATTTAAAGAATTAACAGATAGTTTACCACAAATTTAAATTCCTCTCAAGCACAAAAGCCGAGCCAGAAAAGTGACTCAAATAAGGTAAGAACAGAAGTTATCATTTGTATTAGACCAAAGGAAATGATTGTAATCTTATCAAAGGTTGTAAGCCTGAGGATTTAAAGTATTTTCAAATTCAGCAAAGGACATAGAAGAAACAGACCAAGAAAGGGAAAAGTATACATGAAAACAAAGTAGCAAAAAAAAACATGAAAACAAATGACAAAGTTTTCCATAGCAATGTCAAATGGAAAAGATTCGAACAGGCAAATGGAGGCCTAGTATTGGCAGAGACCAGGTATTTTACAAACCTGTTATAGTTTTTTTTTCTGAGGGTGTATCCAGCTGAATAGATAAGGGGGAATCTAGTGGATGTGATGCATTTAGATTTTCAGAAGGTTTTTGAAATGTCTTACACAGGAGGTTAGTAAGCACAATTAAAACACATGGAATTAGGGTTAATATGCTCGGGCTAATTAAAACAAGAGAGTAAGACTAGATGGGTCATGCTATGTCTGACAGTGTGTGAGAAGTAGGGAATTGCAAGGATTAGAGATTAAGCCTCAGATATTAACAATCTGTGTTAATGGCAAGAACATGTGGAGCAATACTTGTAATATTTCCAAGGGATTTGATGATGCAAAACTAGGTGAAAATGTGAATTGTGAGGCAGATATAAAGAGGTCTTCAGGGACTTAGACAGACTAAATGAGTGGGCAAGAACATTATGAATGGAATACAATGGAGGAAAATGTGAAGTTATCAATTTTTGTCAGAGAAATAGAAATACTAACTATATTTTAGATGGTGAGAGTTTATTAAGTATTGATGTGCAATGGGACCTGCTCATACTTATTCAGCACAAACTTAAAGTTAACATGAAGGTGCAGCATGAAGTTAGGAAACAAACAGTATTTTAGGAATTTTGAGTACAAGAGCAAAGAGATCTTGCTGAAATTGTATAGAGCCTTTGTGAGCCTGTGTACAGTTTTGGTTTCCTTACCTGAGGAAGGTAGATTTACTACAGAAGACGCATTAGAAAGATTCACCGCTTATATTTTGCAATGGCGAGATTGACCTCTGAATAGAGATTGAGTCTATCACAGAGAGTTTGGATGACTGAGAGATGAGTTTATTGAAGCATTCCAAGTCTTACAGGACTAGGGAGAGTAGAAATAGGAAGGATGATTCCTCTAGCCATGGGGGTTCATGGGTTCAGTATCAGAATAAGGGGTAGGCTATTTTCCCACATTTCCCACTCTGTTTTGAATTGGAATATCATTGTTTATGGCAAGGGAAATTGAAAGTAAACAATGTTTTGCCACAATTGTACAGGGTTTTGATGAGACCACAATTGATGTATGGTGTATAGTTTTGGTTTCTATATTTAAAAAAATGGATATTAATGTGTGAGCGACAGTTCAGAGGAGGTTCACTTGACTAAGATGGAGCAGTAACTGTATGAGGAAGAGTTGGACACGTTTGTTATGTATGCATTAAGAAGAATAAAAGGTGATCTTATAAAAGATTCATGAGGGGAATTGACCAAAGTTATAAATTTCTTTGTGTGGCAGGGAAGAAAGGGATACAGTTTTAAAATAAGGGGCCTCCATTTAGATCAGAAATAAGGGAGTAATTTCTCCTTAAGAGGGTTTTAAGCCTTTGGAACTCTATCAGGCAGTCAGTAAATTTTCTTAAGACAGAGGTAGATTATTTTTTGACTAACGAGGGAGTCAGATGTTATCAGAGGTAGGTTATAATGTGGAGTTGAGACCATAGTCTGATCAGCCATGAACTTAATAAATGGCAGGGCAGTTTGGAGTTGTCAAATGGCCTATTCCTTTTCAGAATTTGTAAGTTCAGATGTTCGTATGTTTTCATTTAATACTAAGATTTCGAAGAATTTCTTCACTCAGAGTGATGAATCTCTGGAATTTTCTGGTTCGGAGCGCAGAGGAGGCTATGGCATTGAGCATATTTAAGACAAAGATCAATATATTTATACATATTAAATATACCAAGGGATATGAGAATAGTTTAGGAAATGGCATCAATTAAGATAGAAGATCAACCAGAACCTAGTTGAATAACAGAACAGCCTTGAGGGGTGAAATAGCCTGTTCCTGCTTCTATTTACAATATTACAACAATAAACAATATAAGAAAGTTGGCAGAATGGCATTGTGTATTAAAGAGGAAATACATGCTCTGGACAGAGTGAATATAGAGAGTGGGACAGACAATGTTCAAGTGGTTGTAGTTCAAAGATAAAAATGGGGTCCTCATCAAGTTATTCGAAGTGTATGTAAGTTAGCTCGCTGAGCTGGAAGGTTTGTTTTCAGACATTTCATCACCATGACTAGGTAACATCATCAGTGAGCGTCTCCGGTGAAACACTGGTGGTATGTCCCACCTCTCTATTTATAGTTATTGATTTCTTAAGGTGGGTGATGTCATTTCCAGTTCCTTTTTTCAAGGGAAGGTAGATAGGATCTAAATCAGTGTGTTTATTATGGAGTTCATGCCTCTAAGAATTTTCTTGCGTGTCTTTGTTTTGCTTATCATAGAACAAGAAAAATGGGCACCCAATAAACACAATCCATTGATTCCGCAGAAACAACCCAAACAAGCAGACACAACGCAACCAAAAACTGCAGCCGCTTTACCTTACATCAAAGACATATCAGAAATGATTTCCATAATACTCAGATCCCTTGGCATCATGGTCGCTCACAAACCTACCAATACACCAATACACTACCAACAGCAACTAATGAAGCTCAAGGATCCATTAGATACTACCAACAAAGCAAATGTCATTTACAAAACACCTTGCAAGAACTGTAAATAAATACACTACATTGGACAAACAAGCAGGAAACTTGCCACCGGATACATGAACACTAACTAGCCACCAAAAGACACAACCCACTATCACTGTACATACATACAGACAAAGAAGGACACCACTTTGACTGGGACAACATACACATCCTAGGACAGGTGAAACTATGGGCATGCATGAGAATTCTTAGAGCATGGCATTCATAGCAGAACTCTGTCAATAAACACATTGACTTAGATCCCATCTACTTTACCTTAAAAAAAAAGGACTGGAACTGACATCACCCATGTTAGGAAACCAAGACCTACAAATAGAGAGGTGGCACATACCACCAGCACTTTACCAGAGACTCTGACTAATGATGTAACCTATTCATGATGACGAAATGTCTGAAAACTAACCTTCCAGCTCAGTGAGCTAATTTACATACTTATCATCAACCTGAACTCCAAATCTTCTCAAAAATTATTATTTGGAGTGTATTAAGACTTCTGCATTGTGGGAAGGAAATCTGCAGTAATATTAGAGAGATGACTAGAATAACAAAATTACTGTACTGAGAAATTTTACTTCACAATTTATTAATATGAACAGAGAAGGAGTAAAATGTTTAAATACATTTTCTATAATGATATCAGTTGGCTTACATGAGTAATATAACACGAGCTACAAGTAGATGAATGATAAAGCTTTAGGTACAAATAAAAATTGAACAAAACTTGTACAATAAGTCGATCAGATTAGATCCAATCTGTTGATCATTGAGAAGTGAGCCAATGGATTTAAGCTGAACTGAAAATTCAGAATGCAGAATTTTAAAGCAATGGTCAGATTTTTTAAAAAGTTGCAAGCATATTGAAGAAGTATATTCTATTAAAAAAGAAGGTAACAATACTATTAAGTTTGCAGTGCCTTGGATGCATGGAGGATCCAAACCAATTAAACTGAAGGAGAGAACTGATGAGCCATGTAAGTATAATAATGAAGAAACTTAGAGGTCTTCATAGAAAGTGTAGTTGAAATCAAGAATTCTCTCTTGTGCAAAATCTGGATGCTGGGCAATTTGAAACTTCCAAGACTGTGATTGATTTTTATTAGGTAAGAGTATCAAGGGATATGGAACAAAAGTGAATAAAGGGAGTTTAGTTTGAATTGAAAGACAGAACAAAACCAAGGGACTGTGTTAATATTCAAGAGGTAATGATCAACCCTTATCAAACCTGAATAAAATTGCAGTTTAAATATTCAGTTTAAACATGCTCAACTTTAGATAGCAGCTTTATTAAGTAGCTATTGATCCTGAGGAAATATGAATATGTAAATGACTGTAACTCTTTTTTCTCTTAGTTTCTTATTAGAACAACTAACAAGTCAACAACTGAAGTGAAAACCAATGAGCGAAACAGTCAAACACAGCAGGGGTACCAATCAGAGGCTTTTATAAAACAACATTCACAGCTTCAAAACCCCGTTCAGAACTGGTTGACTTTACTTTCTCCGAATCACCTTGTGACTGTGGGAAGAAACCAAAGCATCCAGAGAAAATCCACACAAACACGGGGAGAGTGTGCAAATGACAGAATACTTTTGCTTGTGTGTTTGCACCCATCTCGCTTTTGTTATCGTACCTAATGACTTAATTATTCCCATATGTCCTGGCCAGCTTTCCAACTTTCCAAAAAATTGGAGTTTCATGGGTAATTTGGAGATCTTTCAGAAATAACTGGAGACAGGGAAGGTCCCAAAAGACTGGAAAATGGCTAATGTAACACACTTGTTTAAGAAGAGAGGCAAGAAGACAAGAAATTATAGGGAGTTAGACTGACCTCTGTTGTAGGCATGCATTTAGAGTCCATTGTTAAGGATGAGATTGTGGAGTACTTGGAATTGCATGGTAAAATAGAACTGTTGGAATTGTTTGAGGATGTAATGAGTAAGTTAGGCAAAGGAGAACCAGGGGACATGATCTATTTGGATTTCCAGAAAGTGTTTGATGTGGTGCCGCACAAGTGGCTGCTAACTAAGATAAGAACCCATGTTGTAAAGGTTAGCTGACTGGAAGAAGGCATAGAGTAGAAAGAAAGGGGCCTTTTTCATAAGTGGAGTTCTGCCAGGGTCAGTTTTGGGATCACAAATATTCACATTACATATTTATGATCTGGATAAAGAAATTGAGGTCATTATTGCTAAGTTTGCAGATGACACAAAGATAGGTGGATGGACAGGTAGTGTTAAGGAGAAGGTGGCTTCAGAAGGGCTTGGACAAGCTAGAAGAGTGGACAAAGAAGTGGCAGGTGGAAGACAACGTAGGAAAGTGTGAGATTATGCACTTGGGAAGAATAGAGGTGTACACTACTGTGTAAATGGGGGCAGGCTTTGAAAATCTGAAGCACAAAAGGATTTAGGAGTCTTTGTTCAGGATTCTCTTAAGATTAACATGCAGGTGCAACTGGCAGTTAGGAAGGCAAATTTATTGTTCAAATTCATTTCAAGAGGGCTAAGATACATGAGAAGGGATGTACCATTGAGGCTGTATAAAACTCTGGTCAGATCAAATTTAGAATATTATGCACAGTTTTGGGACTTACATCAAAGAAAGAATGTGTTGGTGTTGGAGGAGGTGCAGAGGAGATTTACAGAATGATCCCAGGGATGAAGGATTTGTTTGATTAGGAGCGGTTAAGGACTCTGGGTCTGTACTCTGGAGTTTAGGATGAGGATGGAACTGATTGAAACTTTTAGAACATTGAGAGGCCTAGATAGAGTGGATATGTAGAAGATGCTTCCACAAGTAGGAGAGACTAGGACCTGAGGGCACAACTTCAAAGTGAAGGCATAGAACTGAGACAAGGAGGAATTTCTTCAGCCAGAGGCTGGTGAATCTATGGAATGTATTGCCACAGAAGGCCAAATCATTGAGTATATTTGAGACAGGGATAGATAGCTTCTAGACTAATAGAGGGATCAAAGGGTACAGGGAGAACGGGACTGAGAAACATATCAACCCCAATCAAATAGCAGAGCAGACATGATTGGCTAAATGACCTAATTCTGCTCCTATATTGTATGGTCTTATGGTCTTAACTACATCAAAAGAAATGTCTGTTCATAATTAAACCTGTCCCTTTTTTAACTCACCTATTTTTCCTGAGATCATTAAGGTGCAGACTTCCAATGCCACCAATTGAAAATTGTCATCTTTGTATTCAATTCCTTTCATGGCTTCAGCCCTCATAATTTGAAAATCGCACTTAGCCTCGATGGTTCTCTTCAAATCCTACATATATCACATTTTGACTTCTTTTGCCTTCTTTCTTATTTCATCTGATCAATGATAGTCGTGCCTTCAGCCATCCAGATCTGCAATTTTGGCAATTCTTCTGTTTTAAGAAGTTCCCATTTCCCTCTTCCCCAAAGGTTCATGGATTTTAGAATTTTACAAAGTACAAGATTGCACAGACAATTTGATTCAACTGTAAACGTTTTGTTCATTAGAAATCTCCTTGAATCCTGATATGCATATCTCTAAGATAGTTTTAATGACACTTCACAACACCTTGATTGGTATGTCCAATTTAAATTATTCCACTATTTAACCTCATCTCATACCCACACAAACAATCACCACAAGTTATTAGGACAACCTTTGCTGAAGAGCAATAGGAAACACCCCATGTTTCCACCCAAACCTCAATCAAATCAGACTCCAATCCCCTCATCCAGATTGATTGTTAGATTCTTCAAGCTCTCAGCCCAAAACACCCAAGGATTTGGTGGGTAACTTTCAATCCTCCATGTGGTTGATCCTTAAGGTGAGGAATATTATGCTTGAACCAGGCTGACAGCTCCTAACTGTCTTTTTGACTGAAGTTCTTCTCCTGACCAAGATTACTTCAATTTGGGTAGAATACTTGTGGTCTCAACATGGTGAATGTAGGCCTGAGTTAAGCTGACTGGTCCTACCTCTTCTGATTGCAGTGCTAAGTCCTTCAATCTTGTTCCATTTATATAGATCCTTATCAAAATACTAGATAAACATTTTGTGAGTCCATCCTGTTGGACGGTCAGTGCTCAACACCTCTAAAGATTCTTTTCATCTGTCACAGTCAGATCTATGCAGTGTTGATGTTATGTCCACCACTGGAAACAATGAACCTCACCAAGGCAAAGTATCTCTAGCTCCAAGACTGATATGCGTGTCAATGCTTTCTCTCTTTCCTTGATGAGAGTGAACAACTGTTGTCTGGGGCCACTACATTATAACAACGGTCTCCATAATTTCTTAATTTTGTTACATGTTGGCTGTTGCTTGTATCTCGTGCAGTAATGGTCCAAATTCCAGTCCTTTCAGGAATATCAGTTCTACTGCAATGCTGGAGTACTTGAATTTAATCCCTTACAATATAGTCTGGCTCTGTGTTTTTGTTGAGGCCTTGGCTTTTTTTTGCAGTATTTGTGCCCATAATTATTCCATAATTCATAAATTCCAGTTTCAGAGGAATTCTGATCCTACTCATTAATCTCCCTGCCTCTCCACCTCTCCTTCTTTTGAGGCCCTCCTTAAAACCTGTCTTTTGACTATCAGTTTTAGTCACCTATCCTAATATCATCTTTGACTTGGTGCCATGTATTGGCTGATCATACTTTAATGAATTACCTTGCAACATTTTCTGATATCGAAATGCTTCTAGGAAAACAAGGTATTGCTGCTGCTGCTATTGCTCATTCAAGTCTTTGTGTTTCTTGATTGCTGAGATCATTCTTACAGTTGAGCAGTATTTATAGTTCTTATATTGGATTTTACATATTTATTTGATTTATGTTGTATTTCGGCATTTCTTTGCATTTATATATTTATTAATATACTTGGGTATGTTCATTGTTCTTTTGGATCTGCTTTGATATATTTAAAAGGTCTGTTAATGGATTTTCACTGAAATTTAAGTTGAGCTTGCTGGTGAACTTGCAGTGGCCCTGGGAATACAATTTTATGCAAAATGCCCTTCTTGGATTAGTATTCAGTGCTAAGATATTTTTACAGTATTGTCTAGGCCCAAGTAGGTTGTCAGGTATACTGTAACTTACACCCAGTACTTTGGGGACCAGTCAATGACAAACAGGATAATAAGTAAGTGAGCCACACAGCAGACGTTTAACCAAATATAGCATTTTTTTCAGTGTCATGTTCTTTGGAAGACGAACTTCTGAATATTGTTAATTTTTTTTGTCAAGTTGTGCGCTGTGCTTCTCAGACATTAATGCTATTCACCTTCAGTTGTTCAATATTTGCATCTTAATGAATTGCTTCTCTTCTGTTCCAACACCTTTCCCTTAATATCAATGGAGGAAAAACATTTAAAATAAAAATAGCAGGCCAAATGGTTTATTCCCAGGGCAATGCTTCAAAGATTTGGCCTGAGTAAATCCATTCTCCTTCTCAGCTCAGATAAAGACTAGCCACACCTCGGCAGCAATCAAGATGCTTATTCTTGCATGAAGCTGACAGCATAAAAGGCTGATCATTCCTACACCAACACAGAAAGCTGACAGTAGGACTGAAAGTGCCTGCTGGCCTGTACTGCACTTGAAAGCATCAGAGGCTGAGTGCCTTTTTCATTTGAACTTTCCATCATCTGATACAAATACACGCTGTCAGCAGGATTAGGACTGCCCAACTTTGATTGATTTTTTTTTCATTTGCCCACTATCAAGATAAATAATGGAACAGAATGCATAAGGTAGGGGCAAAGAAAAGACCTGCTATTTAATATAAAGTAAATGTTGGAGTGTCTTGCATTTTGGAGACTACAGCAGTGACTGTAATCCCAGTTTTGAACCAGAGTATAGTAAAAAAAGAGACTGGAGAAAGTACTCTACTTATTTATCATAGGCAAAGATATGTATCTAGAGAGGCAGCCAGGATTATTTCATAAGGCATTGTTACAAGTTTATTGTGAGAATCCAAGAAATTGAGAGCTTTTTAAAAATGTCATTTGAACACTGAGTACATCCAGAAATAGAGTTCTGTATATCTAGCAATCAGAAAGCATTCATAAGTGATAGCAGCCTGAAACTAGGTCGAGAAATATATGGCAGGTCAGTTGATAATGGAAAAGAAAGGGCCTAAGTCAACAACAAACATTTTATTTTTTTTTATTTTTAGATGATATATAGTGGTTAGAATGAAGGGGAACAGGGATTCCTGGTGTTAACATCAAGCATAAACAGGTCAGATTCAGCATAGTTTAAACAGAAGATGAAGTGTCTATAATTCAACTTTAAGAACATATTT
Source organism: Chiloscyllium plagiosum (assembly GCF_037043375.1). Lineage (NCBI taxonomy): Eukaryota > Metazoa > Chordata > Chondrichthyes > Orectolobiformes > Hemiscylliidae > Chiloscyllium > Chiloscyllium plagiosum. The sequence continues at coordinate 121,275,096 of NW_028270142.1, read as the reverse complement.
CAATTGCAGTTTATCAGCGAGATTTCTCTGTCATAAATGTTCCATGTCAGCTTCAGAAACTTTGTGTTAATCTTTTCTGATAAATTGGATTAGTACAAAAATGCAAAAAAGTTGAAATTAGATTAACAATATTGGGTTGTATTTGTTAAGTCAGTTGAAAGTTAAGCATCCATGAAACAAAATATGTTGCTCATCTGTTGAAAAGAAAAGTCAAATATTCAGTTTTCATTGTTTTTGACTCTTTTTAACACAATTTCAGGCATGTGCTGCTGATGGTTCATCAATTATTCAGCACGTGTAAATTGGGGAATAATGTTGAAAGGTTTAGCAATGGTAGAGCTGCTGTTTAGCTGTGTCCAATCTGCATGAAGTTACTTCATGAACAAGTTCAGGAAGCCCATTTGTTAAGGGTATGAGGTGGCTGTGCAAAACAAGTGTCAAATCCTTCCTTAATGAGGGACTTGTGGGACAATCCCCGTGCAAAATTATTATGTAATGTGGTATGTGAGAATCCATAACGAGGCTTGGCTGAAAGCTCAGGCATCCATCACATCGTTGAAATAATTGAGCCCATGCCTGATTGATAGTTTCTTTTTTATATTCATTAATGGCATATGGATGTCACTAACCAGGTCAGCATTTCTTATTTATCCCCAATTCAGCTTACTAAGCCATATTAGAGACCTTAAAGTCATACAGCACAAAAATAGATCCGTCAGTCCAATCAGTCTATGCCGAACATAATCACAAATTAAACTAGTCCACCTTCCTGCTCCTGGCCCTTATACCTCCAAACCCTTCCTATTCGTAAAGCTTTCTAAATGTCTTTTAAATGTTTAACCGTGCCTGCATCCACCACTTCCTCAGGAATTTCATTCCACATGCGAACCACCCTCTATGTAAAATAATTGCCCCTCATGTATTTGTTTTATCTTTCTCCTCTCATCTTAAAAATACACCCCCTAGACTTGAAATGCCCCATCCAAAGAAAATGACACATATCATTAACCCTATCTATACCTCTCATTATTTTATAAACCATGATAAGGTCACCTCTCAACCTTCTACACTCCAGTGAAAAAAGTCCCAAACTATTTAGCCTTCCTTTATAGCTAAAAGCTTTCATACCTGGCAATATCCTGATAACTCTCTTCTGAACCCTCTCCAGTTTAATAATATAATGACACAAAGGGACCACAGGGATCGGTATCCCATCACCAAGTCACCCTTTATTTACATATACATTGTACTTGACACTAATCCAGTTTCCTCAGAACCAGCAACCAGACCAAATTTCTATGTATCTAGGTCACATGAAGATGAGAGCAAGTAAAGATGGCAAATAGTTTTACCACTATAGATACACAGCCACTATTAGGTGAAATGTTTAGTTCCAATTTTTAAAAAATTCAAATCAAATTTTACAAACAACTATGATGGGATTCAACTCCTTGGCTCCAGAGCATTAGGCTAGGTCTCTGCATTACTGGTCCGATGGCATCACCACCTCTCCCTAATTCTGGTCCTCTGATTTTTTGGTCTTGATTTTGTAATGCTTATTTGTGCAATATTATAAGAGGTTTCACTTACACTTTAAGCTATCGATTCTTTGAAAGGTCTGGATGATTTTAATTTTCATTGCCCTATAGTAAAAAAAAGAGTTTTTAAATAGTGGTGAATTACAAATGGAGGTAACCTCTGATGTTATCATGAGTTTGCACAGCAACTTTATTTTTATGAATTGTAGCAATTTTTAACATGAAGAATTCTGCTGGAGACTTTTCTCCATTGCTCCTTACATTCATAATTATTTGACTATGCCTCTCACCTTTTATTATCTCTCACATCCTGAACAGATGTTCTAGAGCAGTGTTGGAAGTTGCATTGTTGCAGTCAGTCAGTGCTTATGCTCGGCGCATTTCTCTGTTTTCCTGTACGACTGCTGCAGCTAGCACCTCTGTAGGTTATGAGCTCACAGCGTTGAGGAAACCCAGCATTGCAATTCATTCATTGTTGTGACTGTCAATCTCCCCAGTAACAAATGTTAGAAATCAGCTCTCATTTCCATGTGGCAAGTCTCACATGCTGAATAGAGAACAAGCATAAATATTTACAACTAGTAGATGAGGCTTCTCTTACCTTTTGATGTTACCACACATGTCTCAACTGCAACATCTTCAATTTTTTGTATTTTAGCAATTTTTCTCTGATCTTTTCTGCTCAGGGATTTCCTCCTTTGCTCCGCATACTTTGCAGAAAACCTATTTTACATGGTCCTCCTGTCCCCTGAGTCTCCATTGCATTCATGCCCCACTCTAAATGATCCTTTCACAAGCCCTAAAAAATGGGGAGCTCCTTCCCAGTTCTTTAACCTTTCATTACATATTAACATTCATTTTTAAAAAAACTTGTGACTGTTACTAATCAATTTACTTTGAATTGTCTTAAACTTCAATGATATCCTTCTTTTTAACTCCATCCCTTAATAAATAAAAAAAGAACATCCTCAGTGTTGTAATGGTTACTAAGTGAACAAATCTGTTGAGAGGTTACTTCAGCTCTCTTCTTCATTATATTAATGAAAGGGAAACATCTGTTGGAGTTTTATCCATCTCAGAGATAAAATTAATGTGATGAAAATTATTCACGCTGGGTATTTTTCAAGGGCTGAGCAGTGCAGCCCATGGTAGAACACCCTGTGAATTACTAGCCATCTGTTATTTTGTATGTGTGTCTGTCTAATGTATGCATTATATAGATGTGTGTTTTATGAAAACATTAAATTATTACAAAACTTCTGCAACCATTGTTTGAAGAATGGATTCATGAACTATCTTGCCACTGTCCTTTTGAGATATGATGTTTGAAAATCAAAACCAAAAGTTCTTTTATTTCAGTAATGTCAAATGTACCTGCTGTACAGAAACTGATTACAATTTTAAAGGGACAGAATGTAATGCACTGGATACATTAAGGAGTAAACAGAGAGAAAACAGAGAGCAGGAACAAATGGGTCATTTCTACATTGGGAGGCTGTGACTAGCAGCTACTCCACAGAGCAGTACTTGGTCCCCAGCTGTTCACAATGTATATCAATGATTTGGATGTCAGGACCAATTATAATATTTCAAATTCATGAATGACATAAAACCCAATGGGAACCCATGCTGCAATGAAAATGCAAAGTAATCTCAAGAGGAACTGGGTACGGTTATGAGTGAACACTATCGTGGGAGATGGAATACAATGTGGAAAAATTTGAGGTCACGCATTTAAGCAAGAGGGGCAGATGTGTGGAGTATTCCTAAAAAGTAAGAAGCAGTAAAATATAAAGACACAAAGGGACCACAGGGGCTGGTATCCCATCACCAAGTCACCCTTTATTTACATGTGCATAGTACTTGACACTAATCCAGTTTCCTCAGAACCAGCTTTCAGAGTGAGCAGAACCTCTGATACTCCTGTTTATATTTGTCAGCCAGGGCTCCCTGTTTGGACCAGGTAAACAGCCCAGTCAGGGAACTCATACTCTATGATATCCATTTGGCTGATCTCATTACAATCACTGCACTGAGTGTTCTTGTGAATCAGTCACTGAATGCAGACCTGCAAGTATAACAGGCATTAGGAAGGCTAATGGCAAATTAGTCATTAGCATTTGAGGATTGGAGTAGCAAAGACTTCTTGCTATTGCATAGAACCTTTGTTAGAGGTCACCTGGAGCTGCATGTACAGTTTTGGTCTCTTTACCTTTAAAAGGATAATCTTTCTATGCAGAAAATGTAACATAACTTCATGAGACTTGTTTGTGGGATGGTTTGAGTGTTCTACGAAGAGATATCAAGAAAACTGGTCCTGTATTCTGAAAGTATCGAAGAATAAGAGTCAACACTTATAAAATATTAATGTATAGGTAGGTACCTGTGGGTAAAGTGTGCTCCATGCATGGTTGAAGAGTCTAGAACCAGGGGAGACAATTTCAAAATAATGGGAACACCAGTAGGATACTTAGAGATGAAGAGAATTGTATTTAGAGGGTTGTGAGCCTTTGAAACTCTCTATCAGAGAGACTGTGGAAGCTCAATCATTGAGTATGTTTAAGGTCAAGATGGACAGATCTTTAAGTGCCAAGGATGTAAAGAGAAATGAATACTATGGGAAAGAGTCACTGATTAACCATGGTAATATTGAATTATGGAGTAGACTAAGGAGCTGAATGGTCTTCTCCTGTTCTGATATTCCTACCTCCCTACCTATGTTCATAGGCAGACTGCTGTGAACTCATTGAAACAGGCCAGATCCCAGACTCTGGTCAAACATGCCTGTGAAAGTAACAGGCTTCTGGTCATCAGTCATGGCTGTCTGTGGCTCATTGGTGACTGCATGCTTGTATGTTCAAGATCACACCAGGGATTTGAGTGTAAGACTGAAGCGGATACTGCAGTACAATGGTGAATAAATCCAAAACAATTGGAGATACTATCTTGAAGATAAGCTGCTAAACCATAAGACTATGAAATATAGGAGCAGAATTAGGCCATTCAGCCTATCAAGTCTGTCCTGTCATTAGTTCATGACTAATATGTTTCTCAACACCATTCTCCTGCCTTCTCCCCATAACCTTTGATACTAATCAAGAACCTATCAATCTATCTCTGTCTCAAATACACTCAATGGCTTGGCTTCTGTAGCCTTCTGTGGCAATGAATTCCACACATTCACCTGCCTCTGGCTGAAGAAATTCCTCCTTTTCTCAATTCTAAACTAAACTAAACTAAACTTTCTTCAGAAATAAATCTGACGTTCCATGGCACTGTTTGAAGAAGAGTGGAATACTTCTGTAACCAAATCAGCAATATTGAAAAGGGAAGATGATCTGGCTATTACCTTCATGCTGTGAATAGAATCTTGCTGAGTGCAAATTGACTGTGATGCTTCTTCTATTACAAATCTATTTCATTCGCTGTGATCTTCTTTGGCAGACTCTAGGTGCTATATGAACGTAAGTTTATTTTTTCCCTCTCAGCAATTCCTTTTGCAATGAGTATATTCATGCCCATAAAGCGAAGATTGGTCTCAGGCGATGACTGGTGTTCATATGCTATTAGGTCCAAACCAAATCAACATTTTTTTCAACAGCAAGAAAGAAGGCTGAAGGCAGGGAAAAAAAACCTCAGAAATACCGATTTAAAAGAAAACAAGAGTATGGTGTTATCAATGAACCATTATGCATTTTTGGTTGAAAGACAAAATAATTTCACATTAAATATGAACTGTATAGAAAGAAACAGGCATATTCACTGAATTCATTAAAGAAAGAAAGTTTAAAATTCATCATCTAAATGTGTTTGTATTGTTTGTTATTTTAAAAAGTGCATTTAGGAATTTAATGAGCCACTGCACAGTATGGTAGAACACACACAGCGGGTATGGGGAGGAAAAAACAATACATTGGATTAATTGAGAAAGGGTACCTGAAGGGGGTATTCCACAAATTAATTTAGATTTCAGTATCAATAATATTTTGACTGTGAAGAAATACATAAATAAAAATCAGGATACCACCATTGTTGCGATAAAATGTGTATTTGCTTTTAACTGGTTTTAAATCAATATCCATCATTCCCTTGACTCAGTAAATCCTTGATTTATGTCACATCTTTTTCCCCATATTTTCACACCTTTCCAATCATATTTCCAATTTTAGTCATCAGCATCAAATGAATGTTCAGCAAACACAGCATGTCCTAGATGCCCGCTGTTTCAATGCCCGTTTTGATGTCTAGGCCTCATTCTAGCCTTCCCAGCCTGACCCCCTACTCCTACTTATCACTCAGCCTCCTTCCCCCTACCACATTCCTGATGAAGGAATTATGCCCGAAACGTTGATTCACCTGCTACTCGGATGCTGCCTGACCAGCACCACCTTTTTCAACTCATCTATGCATGTCAAACTGATGCACTGATGGCACTTGCTGGTTAGAGCACATTGGTGATTTATCAACACATAGGTAGAGTGGAATGGGAGTGGGATTGTGTTTGGTTGTCTGTGGTGGGTGTGTGTGGGAGGAAGAGGTGTTCCAGCATGTGTGGATAATATTTGAGAAAATTGCAAGGGCTGAGTTCAGATTGTATTTTTGCAGGGCCATGAACAGCAATGTGGAAATGGAATTGAGCTGAGTTTAACCACATCTTGTGAATTTCAGCGAATAAATGTTTGCTGTTCTTTCCAAATTTTTCCATTCAGAAATGAAACAGGCTGCCAAGGAAGAGTGTGACAAGGAGGCCATGTAACAAGGAGTGTGTTGTTTCAATCAATAAGTAGAAGGTGCCAATATACTTTACAATTTACGTGTGAGGTATCTGATGATTTATTATGCTACTGTCATTCACTGTCGTTGGCTCACGCATGCAGACAGACCATTTTAAGAAATGACATGACAAACATTCTACTTCACCATATTCAGAACACACAAAGGGTGCATGTTACAAGACTACACACTTGCATTCTTTAATTTGGCATCTTTTTTACTGGATAAACCATGCCACTCCCTAATACACGCTGTTGGATTATGGATTGAAATTATCTGAAGAAACACTCAGAAAAAGAGAGAATGTGAAAATGAGGAAACAAAGTTACTGGATAGTCTTTATGACTTTCGTTTGGAAAAAGACGTTAATAGTCACTGGGGTTGTACACTGGAAATCAAACCCCGCGAGTTGTCATAAAAGTTAAAGATTTTCAAAAGTACACCAAACTTCCTGATTTACATGACATTGAGAGCCAGATTGGTAGGAAGCACAAAAACAGGTTTCTTTCATAAAATTCCTACAGTGCAGAAAGAGGCCATTCAGCCCTTTGATTTTGCACTGACCTTTTGCATCCCCCCTATCCCTGTAACTCAAATTTACCATAGTTAACCCACCTAGCCTGCATAACCCTGGATATGAGCATATACAATCCACCTAACTTGCACATATTTGGACTGCAGGAGGAAACCCATTTAAACACCACACGAAGGTGCAAATTCCACACAGCCAGCTGAGGCTAGAATTGAATCCAGGTCCCTGCTGCTGTGAGGCAGCAGTGCTAGCCACTCAACAACTGTGCTGTCACTTTTACTTATTACTTATCGTTACTTATAACAAGTAATTAAACTCTAGCTACAAGTAAACAGTAATAAACCTCAGCCTTTAATACTACAAATTAACTCTCTAATCCTTTGATAAACCCTCCCTTACAGACAGACAGAGAGGGTAAAATAGGTAAAAATGGAAATTTCTAGAGAAACTCAGCATCTGTGGACAGAGAAATAGATTTAATGTTGAGTCCAGTGACCTTTGTTCAGAAGAAGAACAATACCTTGTACTACATACAAGATACATTCCAATAACTCAGCAAAGCTCCATTGAAAGCTCCTTTCCAACCAATGACCCACCGCACTTAGGTGGACCAGGGAAGTAGAAGCACAGGAGAATGTGCAAGTTCCCTTCCAAGTCACACATCATCTGGATTTGAACTAAGATGCTGCTTCTTCCTTGTCACTGGATTGAAATTGTGGGGCTCTTTTAACACGCATTACTCCACGTGGACAGCTGAGGTTCAAAGAAGTGACTCACCACTTCCTTCTCAAGTGCAATTAGCGGTGGGCAGCAAATACCAATACTACCAGTAATGCCCACATCTTATGAAAAAAATAAAAAGCAATTTTGCAGGGATACAGAAATTAATACAGTCGTCAACCTCCTAGATTAGATGTTCATTTGCATGCAGAAATAAAGAGAAAGGAGCATTAAAAATTAGCTTCAATTTAAAAAAAAATATTACCAATGTTTGTCTTCTTTGTCCTTGTAAAAATGTAATACTGACACTGTTGTTTGTGCTCAGTAAACCTTATTGACCTGTTTTTGTTCATTATCAAGTTGAATATTCCCAGAGAAGTAACAGCTGTGAGATGACTACCAGTTCTAACCAAATTATGACATTGGTACTTTATTAAGGATATCACCAGCCTTCCAGACAACATTTGTTCTGTAAAGTGCCTGTTATATCACAAACAGAAAAAAAAGTTACTCATCAAAATGGATAGAGAAAGGATAATACTTTTAAGGCAAGTAGCAGATGTGCTCTGCTCTAAAACTAAGCTGATGATCCTTCCAACTATTATTTTGTATTATGGAGGATTGCTGAGGGCTATAGTTTTATTGTTAGGATGCATTGATGAACCTTCTACTCTTCTGGTGACCCATGAGTAAGTATCCTCAAAGTTTTATCTTCGGGGTACACACCCAGCAAATATTTTACTCAAGGAAAGCTTTGCAATGTATTGCACCAGATTTGCAATGGCACAATGAAGCTTCTCGCTTTTGTAGCCTCAGGAAGTTCCATATTAACTCACTGTTAATGAATGACCTTTAAGTTTCAGTCATTCTGTAGGAAAGATAGCAACTCATTTATCCACAGACAGCAAAGCAGATTGACAGACCGTTCATCAAGTATCAAGCAATGATTATTTTCAATGAGAGAATGGGATAATTGCCTTTGACATTCAATCACATTATCATTGTTGAATCCTACCCTCACCCCATCCATTATCAACGTCCTGGACATTTACATTCACCAGAAACTGAACTGAATCAACCATGTAAGTATTATGGTTACAGGAGAGATTCAAAGGGTAATGATTCTGCAGCAAATAATTCATCCCCTGAAAATCTAATGAAGTCACCATTTATGAGACATAAGTGAAGAGTGTGCTGGCATATTCTCCATTTGTCTGGTGCAGCTCCAAAACTCAAGAGGCTTGGTACCATCCAGGACAAAACAGCTCACATTATTAATAACTCTTTCATCACCTTCAGCATTCACTCTCTTCACGACCAATGCATCTCCTTGTAGTTTGTACTATCTACAAGATGCATGAGAGTAACTCATCAGTTTTACAATGTTATGAAAGCAACTTCTAATCTATTGATGTCTACAAATTGGAATAGCAAAGTCTGGGAAGATCATAGCCTGCAAATTCTTTTCAAAGTCACTCCTAACTTGGAAGTACATTATCATCCCTTCACTGTCATTGGGTCCAAATCCTGGAATTCCTTTCCTATCAGCACCATGAGTGTTCCTTCACCTAAGGACAGTAGCAGTCCAAGGAGGGTTCTCAACACATCCTTCTTCAGGACAATTCGGGAATGGCAATAAAGGTTGACTTGGCCAATGAAGCTTACATCCATGAACAAATATTAAACGAATAGTCAATTTCATATTGGAGATGACACTGGAGATGAATACCATGGATCTTCTTTGCATTGTTTATTCTCTTGGCAAGATTTTATTGTGGCTTATTAATCAGAACATGCTGTTCAAGGTACTGTTTAATCGCATTTCAGTACCTTTTGATTGGAAATTTCTACGTTGCATTCAGTCACTGTGGTTTCATTCCCTGATGTGCTGTACTGATGGAGAACTTGTTTAGCTTTAAGTCTTTTAATACTCTTTGGTCAGTTTTCACTTCATCTTTAGCTAATTAAATACTGTTTATTGACTACACATGTGTTTTTATTTTTATGGAAACAAAATACAATAGATTCTAGAAATCTATGTACCATATTGTACATGTCAGCATTAAATATTGTTAAGCTATTGATGGTGCTTAGATTATTTTGCTCACTATACAATATAAAAAAGGATTATTTTTCATTTTCATGTTCATTTTACATTTTTTGTGAGCCTGGACTATTTTGATTACCTTCTTTCAGTATTTATTTATTTGAAATATTAGGCAGTTTATCCTTAAAGATGTTTCATTTGCCTTTGATTGGTGTTGTTGAATGACCACCAGTAACGTAACTTCTAGATCATGCTAAACTGTATCATCTCGGTTACTATCCATACCCAATGGTACAATTCCATTCCCTAGATCATTTGTTAATTCTTCTTGGTGCTTCCTTGATTGGTATTGGGATAGAAATGCAATCCCTCAAAAGCATCCTGGCTTTAACCAGTTGAATAACAACACATTTGAAGTCAGATTGTTTGCATATGAGCTTTGGACAAATGGCCTATTTTGTAACCTACCTGCCTAATGCTGAATAGGCATTTCTTCTGTATGTTTTAGGCGTGCCTGACCATTCAAAGATGCCCCTCACAAAGTCTCCATGACAGGAATGTTATTAGTTCCCCACAGAGGTTAAAATCCCCAAAATGTGTCATGTAGAAGCTGAGCATTATTTTTGCTAATGTTGTGAAAAGGTATTTGGAGTTAGCAGTCCATATTTAGTAAATTAAAATAAATTTCTTATTTCTACATACTGTATCTCATCATTGAATTGTGTATCGTCCTTTTAATGCTAATAGTGAGTGCCAACCAGAAGTTGCATCTAGTGACTTATTAACACTCCTTTGACAGAACTTCCCAAATCTTTAAATTCCACCACCCAAAAAGACAATGGCAGTAGAGACATGGCAACACCACCACTTGCAAATTCTCATCCAAGTCACTCATAATCGTGACTTGGAAATCTATTGGAAATCCTTCACTGTAGGCTGGGTAATCTATCAATCCCTTCCTGAAGTCATCGTTGACGTTGTTATGCTGTTACGCCCAAGGACTGCAGCAATTTAAGAAGACAGCTTACAGTAACTTCTCAAAGGCAATTAACACTGTCTTGCCAGTGTCACTCACATCCCATTAATGAACATAATTCAAAAATGGATGCTAGTGGGGGTGTCTTGGGACACAATGATAATTGCCCTATCTCTGAGCCAGGAGGCCTGGGTTCGAGTCCCGCCTGCTTCAGCAGAGTGTAATAATATCACTGAAAAGCTTGGTTAAAACATGCATTAAAATTAGATCTCTAGACATAATAATAAATTCTTTCTCTGTTAAGGAGATACTGTTGGTTGCCCTGGAAGTCTGTTGCCGATTATCCTGTTTCACTTATGTGCTATCATCAGTTTGCTTTTTTGTATATGTTAAAGTCATGTTCACTAGAACCATCTGAGATACCTTGGGTGGATATTATAGAACAACAACCAGTAGCACTGGTTAGCTCCATCCAGCATCAACCCTTTATATTCTGATGGGCAGAAATTATCTTGTGATGTATATGAGCAATTCCATGATGATATTTAAATCAAAGCAAGGATGTTTTCTAAATACATGGTCAACATTTAACCCATAGCTGACATTATAAAAATAGAATATCTGCTCATTTGTTTCATTGTTATACATTACGTTATATGCACTGCACCACAAATTATTTCACTGCCTGTCCAGTGGTTTGGGCTACCATCATATGAGTATTGCTAATGGTCACCTCATCTTCAAATACATTTTTCCTCTGTCTTTCCAGCAGAATAGAAAGATTGGATACACCTGTTATTTAGTCTAGAGCAGACCCACATTAAAGATACTGTAAAGTATTCTTGGAGCTCAGTATCAAGATTCCTTCTCAGTTTTGCCATTATTGCCTGGAGATGGTTCAATTTGAGTTCAGACATAAATACTGCACTGTTTCCATCAGTTCACATCAGTGCTGTATTTAACACAATCCAGATGATGTATGCACATTTGTTCACCATTAGATTATTTAGAGATTATTTCTTGTTTCTCTTTCAGTGATAAAGTATGTTAACTTATTTCTTTATTGAACTTTTTAATTTGCTTTGCTGTGAAATGGAAATTAGTTTAACTGAAACACACTTTTTCAAAGTAAAGTCTAATCTAATGTATTCTCCCTACAGGCCTTGACTACTGTAACAGAAGTAGAAAAATTTAAATTAGAAGCGTTGTGAGAAAACAAAATTAAGTAAATATTGTTCTTAAGAAGGCATAGGGGATGCTTCCCTTTCTAAGCCTGAAAGGTTGCCAGAGCTAGAATGCATTTAAAAAATACTTGGATGTGCACTTGAAGTGCTGCTACCTCCATTCAAGATGGAGAAATGGGATTAGGCTGGATCACATTTTCAATGTTTCTCCATTCTAAAATATTTAGATTACATTAAAATAATCACAGTTAGCACTCATTTCAAAGCTAGATATTGAAATGACTATGACACCTAACTCGCAATCTAGTGATTATGAAATCAAGTCGAATATGAATTTGTGAAAATAAATATACTGAATAAGATAATTTAGGGGCTAGCAATAGGAAATAAATGAGCAAACAAGTTGTTGGACTAGTACAAAAACGAACTGTTAACTGTGACTGGTGGAGCTGTTGCCTCTGAGTCAGAAGACTTGTGTATTATGCCACAAACTCTACAATTTTGGGGTGTCCTATCTGGAGTCATAACATATTAGGAACCTAGCACAGGAACCAATTATGAAAATGTTCATCCTTTTCTAATTTAATATTTGAATTTAATATTCATGGACAGAATTAACTAAGAATGTGGACAAGATTCATTGATCTCCACAACATTATTGGAAAAATTCAATTGACTTAAAAGGCTGAAATATCTTCTATGTTTACATGACAATTTTTCCTTCCATAAATCCTAATCATGCAGTTAAATTAGTTGCCTGTATTTAATGTATTCAGAAAGCCAAAATTAACCGAATAAACACAAAAAAAAATGGCTCACTGTTGCATTTCAGTAGGTTCTCCAAATCTCTGAAAAAATGGATCTGCTGCTGTCAGTTTCCATTTCTACTGTACTTGTCAAAATAAGCAAAATAACCATATTAGCAGCTGAGTTGTCTTCTTTCAGGTTCATTCCATCTCTTGTCTGTTATTGGGCTATTTTCAGGACATAAGAGCCTTTCTTTTTTATTTAGCAGTTGATTCCCAGTGGTCTCTTCTGTCCCTCTGAATCAGTGGAGGAGCATTTTGCCTGTAAAATACATAGATTAAAAAAGTCCCTCTGTAATACAAATAATAAATACAAACACATTGACAACTGTCTCTGCTCAATGAACAAAATGTATCAGGACTAAAAATATCCAGTAAATGATTCTGCCACTCATCTTTGCCAAGTGACAACATCACATAAATGAATTTCTCCTCGTTTAAATAATCCTTGCTTATGCATGCATCAGAAGTGCTCCACAATTCAGTGAATAACAAAAGCTGATTTACCCCTCCCATCAAAATAACGATAAAACCAGCATATATTGTGTCTTATTTGCAGGGCAGACAGCTAATTTGCATAGACAGAGTCAATGCACAAACAGGAGAAAGGGAGAATTTCAAATAAATAGGCTTGTCATCCACATAGAACCTGACCATGAAGTCAGTCTTGATTATATCTGTGTGACAGCTTCAGTTTTATTTATTTTTACTCCCCTTTCCAGTTTTGATATGTGTGTATTCACCCTATTGCACATCATCTACCCTCTCTACGTTTCCTCATTATTCGCAGGAGAATTGGTGTCTGTTTGCCATCCCTGCTTAAATTAATAGATTATTTGGCATGAGCTACATCTTTCCTGGCAGTCATATGCTTTTGATTAACCACGCATAATGCAATGACAGCATGTGGGTTAAAGCAATTTCATACCAATCACTATCCATTATCCAAATCGTTATGACACATTGCAAGGTCTGACACATCTGTGGGCCCCACAAAGAGCGCTCAGTCCTTCATTCATGGCCCTGGACACAAATCATTGATAGTCCATGAAAGCTGTTCGAAAATTATTAGCATAGTAATGGGGGACTGAACGAATTACAGTTAAAAGTGAAGTTAGGAAGCCATTTTGTCTGTAAACATGAAGCAAATAAATGACTTGCAATGTTTAGACCAGGGAGCAGAAATCTTCACATACTTTCAAACAAAAAAAATTAGAAGCCATTTGGAAGCCTTTTACATCTTTGTCTAGTTTGCCTTGAAACAAGCATTACTGCCCACATAGCAAGACTTTTCTTCTTCCTGATTTAAATGAATAATTTTAGTTTTAGTGTGGCAATACCTGTTGAGGGATGATTGTTACTCAGTAAGAGGTCACACAGAATTTCACATTGTGAATAGTTGCAAATTGCAAAATTATTTAAATAGTTGTATTTTAATCAATTTTCTGCTTTTACTGTTTCATATGTTTAGTGAGGTTAAATGATTAGACATTAAACTCATTTAAATCAAGTTTCAAATCATCTGAGCCTAAGTATTCTTGTTTATGACATATTTATTAATAAATATTTTATTTTTTTACAATGCACAACTTGACTCATTAATTTGAAATGGAGAGCTACCTTTTAGATGAGTTTTTTTTAAAAATTTGTTCAAAAAAGAGGATCGAAAATGGATTTGTTTCCATTTCCAGAAATAAAGGTATTAAACAGGGGCCCAGCAGCACAACACTGTATTCCAGCTAGTGTATACATCTTGAAGGCTGTCTGTCTTTCCTGAAGGAGATTTGCAATGTTTGTAAGAGACTTATTTCTCATTGCCTCGGAAGGAATTGTCTGCAAGAGGATTCTCACCGTCTGAACGTTAGGGAAGACAGAGAGGTTTCTGAGGCAGCATGGAGGTCTTATTAGTTTATACTACATTAAATATGCCATATAGATTTTGTGTGCGATCAGGTACAGTATCTTTTAGTTGGTCATTTACACTATTTGGACATGGAGGTTGCTGCTGCTACAATATTCTACCCTCTCTCTTCTGAAAGAAGAAATAGTTGCTGTCTACCTTTCATAATCATGCTCAGAAGACAGTGTCAATCATTTTCAACCTATCAGCCATTTAAAATTCACTCTCCAGCAAGCACACTGTGGCTGTAGACTGTACCATACCCATTCTGCATTTCCAAGCTCTAAAAGAGTGCCATAATGCTTAGTAATGGTGCATCAATTATTTGCATGGAATGGAATTCATTTGCCATTTGCATCAAGATAAATTGTCAAGAGGAGGGAGAGAGTCTGCAAAAGGATAGAGATAGATTACATGAGTGGCCAAAGATTTGGCAGATTCAGCATGATGGATAAAAATGTGAACTTCTAATTGAATGGCAGAGCTGACTTGAGAGCAAATTAGTTTTAATTGCTAATTGTCAAGGGGCCGAGTGGTATACTAATGCTCTTAATTAGTATGTGCATTTTTTAATCTCCCAAGCCTGTGATCTCGACCAACGAGAAGGACAAGGATAGGAGATAAGTGGGAATATGAAGACTGTGATTCACTACCATTATCTCCATGGCAATGACTTCTCGCTCTGCCTGTGATATACACATAAATAACTATTGAAAGAAAATGGAACTATCTGATTGAAGGATTTTACTGCATATTCTTTTCACAGGAAGTTAATGATTTAGTAGTAGTATTACTACACGATTAATTAATCATTATGGTGGCCTGTATTCAAATTCTGCTACAGAAATTGATGTAATTTGAATTTAATAAAATGTTTTGCATTTACAGTCCAATGATGACCGTGAAACCATTGTCGATTGTCAGGAGAGAAAAATAAATCTGCTTCACTTACGTTGTTTAGGGAAGGAAAGTGTTATGCTTACCTGGTCTGGCATATGTGTGACTCCAGACCAACAACATTGTGGTTGACCTTGCACTGCCATCTGGGAAATAAATGTTTGCCTGACCAACTTTGCCCATATCCTGTGAATGCATTTTTAAAAATCAATACTAAAGAATGTGAGTCAACTCAGGAAGGTAAAATAATATGTGAAAAATTGATACCAACAAATCTGTGAAGGTTCCTATGTCAAACATCACTTAATAACACTTTCTAATGACATTCTCTGTCACTATTTTAAGTGATTTGTTTAAAATATCTCTTTGTATTATTAGCTTTAGTTGGAAATTGGAACATTCAGCCACAAGCCTTCTTCCTTTCTAATTTTTCAAACCCTATCAGTCTTCAAAGTTTGGGAGAAGGTTTGTAGCTCGGGTGCTCGTTGTTGTGGTTCTGTTCGCCGAGCTGGGAATTTGTGTTGCAGACGTTTCGTCCCCTGTCTAGGTGACATCCTCAGTGCTTGGGAGCCTCCTGTGAAGCACTTCTGTAATGTTTCCTCCGGCATTTATAGTGATTTGTACCTGCCGCTTCCGGTTGTCAGTTCCAGCTGTCTGCTGCAATCGCCGGTATATTGGGTCCAGGTCAATGTGCTTATTGATTGAATCTGTGGATGAGTGCCATGCCTCACTACAAATCACTATAAATGCCGGAGGAAACATCACAGAAGTGCTTCACAGGAGGCTTCCAAGCACTGAGGATGTCACCGAGACAGGCGACGAAACGTCTGCAACACAAATTCCCAGCTCGGCGAACAGAACCACAACAACCTATCAGTCTATTTATCAATTTTTTGCTGCTTTATTGACTTACTTCTCCTTAAATATATCTGCACTATTCATCTCACCTATTCTTTGAGATAAGACCATAAGACATAGGAGTGGAAGTAAGGCCATTTGGCCCATCGAGTCCACTCCGCCATTCAATCATGGTTGATGGGCATTTCAACTCCACTTACCCGCATTCTCCCTGTAGCCCTTAATTCCTTGTGGCATCAAGAATTTATCAATCTCTGCCTTGAAGACATTTAGCGTCCCAGCCTCCACTGCACTCTGCGGCAATGAATTCCACAGGCCCACCATTTTCTGGCTGAAGAAATGTCTCCGCATTTTTGTTCTGAATTTACCCCCTCTAATTCTAAGGCTGTGTCCACGGGTTCTAGTCTCCTCGCCTAACGGAAACAATTTCCTAGCGTCCACCCTTTCCAAGCCATGTATTATCTTGTAAGTTTCTATTAGATCTCCCCTTAATCTTCTAAACTCCACTGAATACAATCCCAGGATCCTCAGCCGTTCCTCGAATGTTAGACCTACCATTCCAGGGATCATCCGTGTGAATCTCCGCTGGACACGCTCCAGTGCCAGTATGTCCTTCCTGAGGTGTGGGGACCAAAGCTCCAAATGGGGCCTAACCAGAGCTTTATAAAGTCTCAGTAGCACATTGCTGCTTTTATATTCCAACCCTCTCGAGATAAATGACAACATTGCATTCGCTTTCTTAATCACGGACTCAACCTGCATGTTTACCTTTAGAGAATCCTCGACTAGCACTCCCAGATCCCTTTGTACTTTGGCTTTATGAATTTTCTCACCATTTAGAAAGTAGTCCATGCTTGGATAATTTTTTCCAAAGTGTAAGACATTGCATTTGCTCACATTGAATCCCATCAGCCATTTCCTGGACCATTCTCCCAAACTGTCTAGATCCTTCTGCAGCCTCCCCACTTCCTCAGTACTACCTGCCTGTCCACCTAACTTTGTATCATCAGCAAACTTCACTAGAATGCCCCAGTCCCTTCATCCAGATCATTAATATATAACGTGAACAGCTGCGGCCCCAACACTGAACCCTGTGGGACACCGCTTGTCACCGGCTGCCATTCCGAAAAAGAACCTTTTATGCCAACTCTCTGCCTTCTGTCAGACAGCCAATCCTCAATCCATACCAGTAGCTCACCTCGAACACCATGGGCCCTCACCTTGCTCAGCGGCCTCCCGTGTGGCACCTTATCAAAGGCCTTTTGGAAGTCTAAATAGACCACATCCACTGGGTTTCCCTGGTCTAACCTACTTGTCACCTCTTCAAAGAATTCCAACAGATTTGTCAGGCACGACTCCCCTTATTAAATCCATGTTGACTTGTTCTAATCCAACCCTGCTCTTCCAAGAATTTAGAAACCTCATCCTTAATGATGGATTCTAGAATTTTACCAACAACCGAGGTTAGGCTAATTGGCATCTTTTGCCTTGATCCTTTCTTGAACAAGGGGGGTAAAATAGCGATCTTCCAATCATCCGGGACTTTCCCTGACTCCAGTGACTTTTGAAAGATCTCAACCAATGCCTCCGCTATTTCCTCAGCCACCTCTCTCAGAACTCTAGGATGTAGCTCATCGGGGCCAGGAGATTTATCAATTTTAAGACCTTTTAGCTTTTCTAGTACTTTCTCTTTTGTAATGGCAACCATACTCAACTCAGCCCCTGACTCCCTTTAATTGTTGGGATATTACTCATGTCTTCCACTGTGAAGACTGACGCAAAGTACTTATTAAGTTCTCCAGCTATTTCCTTATTTCCCATCACTAGGCTTCCAGCATTAGTTTGAAGTGGCCCAATGTCTACTTTTGCCTGTCATTTGTTTCTTATGTATTGAAAGAAACTTTTACTATCATTTCTAATATTACTGGCTAGCCTACCTTCATATTTGATCCTCTCCTTGCTTATTTCTCTCTTTGTTATCCTCTGTTTGTTTTTGTAGCCTTCCCAATCTTCTGTATTCCCAGTGCTCTTGGCCACTTTATGGGATCTCTCTTTTTCTTTAATACATTTCCTGACTTCCTTTGTCAGCCATGGCTGTCTAATCCCTCCCCGGATAATCTTTCTTTTCTTGGGGATGAACCTCTGTACAGTGTCCTCAATTATACCCATAAACTCCTGCCATTTTTGCTCTACTGTCTTCCCTGCTAGGCACTGCTTCCAGTCTATTTTCATCAGTTCCTCTCTCATGCCCTCATAATTACCTTTATTTAACTGTAACACCATTACATCCGATTTTGCCTTCTCTCTTTCAAACTGCAGACTGAAGTCTACCATATTATGATTGCTGCTTCCTAAGTGTTGAAAATGTGTTGCTGGAAAAGCGCAGCAGGTCAGGCAGCATCCAAGGAGCAGGAGAATTGACGTTTCGGGCATGAGCCCTTCTTCAGGAATGCTGGTGCGTTTTTCCAGCAACACATTTTCAGCTCTGATCTCCAGCATCTACAGTCCTCACTTTCTCTTCGAAGTTTCCTAAGTGTTCCCTTACTTTAAGATTTTTTATAAAGTCTGGTTCATTACATAGCACTAGGTCCAGAATAGCCTGCTCCCTTGTGGGCTCCATGACAAGCTGTTCCAAAAAGCCATCCTGTAAGCATTTCATGAATTCCCTTTCTTTGGATCCACTGGCAACATTATTTACCCAGTCCACCTGCATATTGAAGTCTCCCATGATCACTGTGACCTTGCCTTTCTGACATGCCTTCTCTATTTCCCGGTACATGTTGCGCCCCTGGTCCTGACCACTGTTAGGAGGTCTGCACATAACTCCCATTATGGTTTTTTTTGCCTTTGTGGTTCCTCAATTCCACCCACACAGACTCCACATCATCCGACGCTATGTCATTCAGTGCCATAGATTTAATTTTGTTCTTAACTAACAAGGCAACCCCGCCCCCTCTGCCCACCTCCCTGTCTTTTCAATAAGTTGAAAATCCTTGGATGTTTAACTGCCAGTCCTGACCCCTCTGCAACCACATCTCTGTGATGCCTACCACATCATAATCATTCACGATGATCTGTGCCATTAGTTCATCTGCTTTGTTACAAATGCTACGAGCATTCAGGTAAAGTGCCTTAATGCTAACTTTCTTATCATTAGAGATATTGGAAGTCATAAGATGTCCTAAGTTATCCTTTCTTTTTGCTGCATTCCCAGTCTGCCTCAAGTTTAAATCCGCCTGCACACACGCTATCCTGCTGCTTATCTTTCCATTTAACTCCATACTCCCTGTCGCTTTCACTTTCCCTTCCCCCCAACTCAGAAGTTTAAAGTCCTACTGACCACCCTATTTATCCTCTTCGCTAGAACATTGGTACCTGATCGGTTCAGGTGGAGACCGTCCCAACGGTACAGATCCCCCCGGTTCCAAATTTGATGCCAATGACCCATGAAATGGAATCCCTCTTTCCCACACCAATCCCTTAGCCACGTGTTTACTTCCCTAATTTTCTTATCCCTATGCCAATTGGCACAAGACTCGGGCAGTAATCAGGAGATTATGACCCTTGAGGACCTGTACTTCAATTTCCTTCCTAGTGCTTGATAATCCCCAAACAGGTCCTCCGCCCTAGCTTTGCCTGTGTTGTTAGTCCCAATGTGGACCACAACAACTGGATCCTCTCCCTCCCGCTCCAATATCCTTTCAAGCCGGTTGGAGATGTCCCGCACCCTGGCACCGGGCAGGCAACATACCATGCGAGACTCCCGATCCGGCTTGCAAAGGATACTATCTGTCCCCCTAATTATAGAATCCCCTATAACAACTACTTGTCTTTTTGCTCCCCCCTCTTGAATGGCCTTCTGCACCATGGTGCCGTGGTCAGCTGGCTCATCCTGTCCAGAGCCCTTTTCCTCATCCATACAGGGAGCAAGAATCTCATACCTGTTGGACAAGGTCAAGGGCTGAGGCTCCTGCACTCCTGAACTCAAGTTCCCCCTACCTGCCTCACTTACAGTCACACTCTGATGTCCCTGATCACTAACTGAATGTGAATTACTTAATCTCCCAGGTGTGACTGCCTCCTGAAACAAAGCGTCCAGGTAACTCTCCCCCTCCCGGATGTGCCGCAGTGTTTGAAGCTCAGATTCCAGATCATCAACTCTGAGCCGGAGTCCTTCCAGCAACCAACACTTGCTGCAGATGTGGTCACTGCCATTCACAATGGGATCAGCCAGCTCCCACATCATACAGCTACAGCACATCACCTGCCCAGCCATCTCTGCTTAGTTAATTACTTTATTACTTTGTATAGGTTTGAGTTAAAATACTTTCTGATACCTCTCTGCTGTAGTCTTTTTCTAAAAACCAATTAATAGATAAACCAAAAACGTTAATTTTTAACCAGTCACTGATAAACAAATAGAAAATACTTACCTTAACAAACCAGAGTCCTATATTAACTAGGTTAGGGGAGGAGGGCGGGTGAGAGACATTACATTTGTAGAGTCTCGGGTAAGATTTATATACTCACTGCTTTCCTTCCCGGCTGCCCCTCTGGTCATTGTCACTTCCCCCTGCTTCTCCCGCTCCTTCTGTGAAAAAAAAACACACCGTTGCCCGCTACCGGTAAGTAATTTTAAAACAAACTTGTCTTACCTTAGCTGCAGTCTTCCGGGCTCATTTAACTTCAGTTGCTGCTCGCACTGATATTAAGTTCTACATGCTAATTATTCTCTCCTGACACTTTTCTTGAATTCCTCATTGAATTTATGAGAGACTATTGTGTATTTATGACCTCTGATTTATTATTCCCATATTTCTACAATTTCTACCCTCTGAAGTCCATCATTATTCCGAAAGACCTCTATGAGGTAACCTTCTATTTTCAAGAAAAAGTAGCCCACCTGATTCAACTCTACTCATCAGTATTATCTCTCAGCTCTTGTATCTCCAAAGAATGTTACTTGTCAATCCATTAATTTATTGCCAGTAGTTCCTAGCTGGGATGTTTTCTTCCTTCTTTCTGAATTAATTGTAAATCAAAGGTATAGTACCTCTTCCAGATGAGAAAAAGTCTCTGACCCACTAGATTTCAGGGAACTCAAGTGAAAGCATCTAAAGGAATTGACTTGAAAGGAATGTATTACAATATGTGGACAACTCTGTGCATCAAGTAGAAGTATAAAAACCATTTAATTATAATTTTGAGAAGGAAGTACTTGAATAAGGAAACATCAATTATAACTTAATTATGGAAGGTGGAGCAGCCTGTCGAGCACAGACTATGAAAAGTTACAAGACCATTAGATCTCTACTTGATAACTTGACCAAATTCATTTGAAAATTGCAGCAGGTGGATCAGGACTTGTCTTGGCCCTAAAACATAACCCAAGGCATCTGGCCAAGACTCCAGCTTTAAAATCACTAAGCTAATGAACTGCAAGAGTCAAACGTGTCTAAAATAGTTGCCAGATTTACTGGCCTCAGTCATAGAGATGTACAGCATGGAAACAGACCCTTCGGTCCAACCCATCCATGCCGATCAGATATCCCAACACAATCTAGTCCCACCTGCCAGCACCCAGCCCATATCCCTCCAAACCCTTCCTATTCATATACCCATCCAAATGCCCTTTAATTGTTGCAATTGTACCAGTCTCCACCATTTCCTCAGGGCAGCTCATTCCACACATGTGAGAAAAAGTTGCCCCTTAGGTCTCTTTTATATCTTTCCACTCTCACGCTAAACCTATGCCCTTTAGTTCTGGACTCCCCCACCCCAGGGAAAATACTTTGTCTAATTTATCCTATCCATACCCCTCATAATTTTGTAAACCTCGATAAGGTCGTCCCTCAGGCTCCAACGCTCCAGGGAAAACAGCCCCAGCCTGTTCAGCCTCT
Source organism: Chiloscyllium plagiosum (assembly GCF_037043375.1). Taxonomy (NCBI): domain Eukaryota; kingdom Metazoa; phylum Chordata; class Chondrichthyes; order Orectolobiformes; family Hemiscylliidae; genus Chiloscyllium; species Chiloscyllium plagiosum. The sequence continues at coordinate 121,252,965 of NW_028270142.1, read as the reverse complement.
CCCTATAGCTCAAATCCTCCAACCCTGGCAACATCCTTGTAAATCTTTTCTGAACCCTTTCAAGTTCCACAATATCTTTCCAGCAGGAAGGAGACCAGAATCGTAATCCAAGGTGGAGGACGGGAAACATTTCTGCTCTTTTTTTGAGGTATTTTAGGTGTTGGAGGTGATTTCCTCGAATCCCAGGAGCAGCAATTACTGTTTTATATGCTGTTGCATTGTTTTGGAACTTTGGAAAAAAAAGTCAAAACAACAGCCGTTTTAAAAGGGAGAGGAGCAGACAAAGGAAGCACCTGGTGAGGACTGTGCAGGAGAGAGAGTGAAAGAAACTGACACCACAGTGTACCTGCACAGTTACTGCCTTTGCTGTTTGAATTCATGTATCGCTGGACATCGGAGTCCTATAAAGCTGAAATATATTCCTGTTTACCTTTTGCTGTATATTAAAGGAGAATCAAATAATTTGCAACATAATATAATTTCATATAAAAATCATCAATGCCTCACATACCTACATAAATATGCAAAATATCTTTTAGTAATCTTTAAGTTAATTATGGTTTTGGGTGATAACATAAAATGGATGCTGTCAATTCAGACAGTGAAAACATGAGTAATATATTAGTATGTAAAGGGTTGCTGAATCAACATCATTCATTATCACCCAAAAGTTAGGATTACACCCTAGCATTTCAGATTCCTTCTTATTGATTTTATCAAGCCGTGCCACAGCTAATACCTCCCTTAGCTGACTGGATCAGAGCTGGCATGAAAAGTACGTGCCAGTAACCATGCAATTGTCACATCCTCATTTGTCAGTGTAATCTAAAATGCACAATTCAATTCACACCTGAATCAAAAAGGAAAAATGACAAGGAAAAAGATAAGGAAAAGTTAAAAAGGCAAATAATCTTGGAGGAGCCACTTTAAATTTATTTAAATCTAGGTTTCCAAATTTTCTGAACATTATTAGATAACAGGCAGTGTGACTTTTTGTAAACACACTGGCTCTGAGCTAACGTTCTTTTACTTACAAGTTTTACAGATATTTTCACCTTTTAAAATAAATAATCAACAGAATGGGCATATATATGCAGACAATCACATTCATATTCAACTGTATCAATGGACCACATCAAAATAAGATTTTGTTTGTTTACCAGAGATAATGAAGTGATTCTTTAATGTGTCATATTACTCATTGACATCATATGAGCAGTTTTTCCCAATCAGTATATTTTCCTTATCAAAAGGTCTTAGAAAATATTTTCATGATTTAGTTAAGGGTATTTCTTTGAGAATTTTTGGTCTTCTGTTTCAGTCACCCCTCTCAAGTTTGCACAGGAAAAAGTGCATTATAATGCACTATGCAATTCAAATGTAGTCCTTTCAAATACTTGATGGAAAAAAAAATGAATGTGGATGGAGAAGTTGAGTCAATTAATACTTCCAACAACTCACAGTTTATTGCAATCTATACAGGTCGAATACTGTCAAAAATCACTTTACTTTGCATAACCTTGCTGCTCCAAACTGGCATTTTCATTTCCTACCAGTCATTCTAATTACGGGGAGTGTGATAAGGCCCAGAATGTTCCATTAGTAACCATTTACTGCTGCGAGTTCAGGTCTCAACAAGGGGGATACGACTGCACAAAATAATGTTATGTAGGATCCAGGCAGCTACGAGGGAAAGGAGACACTAACTCATAGTACAACTGATGCACAGTAAAAGAACCAGTGTGTTAATGAAAAAAAAAATCACATGCCTTCTATTTAAAAATGTTATAAACTTGTGTACGGATGCAGCAGAGAATAATTGCTTTCCCTGTGATTCATCGTTCCAAACCTAAACAGCAGTGCTATGTAAACTGGGACAAATAGGCAATCTGTGACCTGTAAGCGCAATCAGTCCAGCTCATAATGGCCAGACAACTCAATGTCTCTTTGCACTTCACTTGCTTACTTCATTGTGATTTTTTTAAAAATTCATTCATTTGTGGGATGTGGGCTTTGCTGGCTGGCCAGTATTTAATCCCTGTTCCTAGTTGCCCTTGAGAAGGTGGTGGTGAGCTCTCTTTTTGAACTACCGCAGTCCAACTGCTGTGGGTTGACACATAATTCCATTTGGGAGGGAGACCCAGGATTTTGACCTAGGATTGTTGCTCAAAGTTTCTCATTTCTCAAAACAAAACTTCTCTACCAGAAGAGAGGGAGAGCAAGATACAATGGCTTTTTCTCTGAGTGTCAATGCAAAACAAATTGTTCAGGATTGTCCCATTCTACTTCCCTAAAGATTTATTCACTGTTAACTTCATTCATGGATACATTTCTAATCAGCCCACCAAGATTTGTCTGTATCAGCAGCGCGAGTGACAAATGATTGTGAGAGAACATGAATTTTCTGATTTTCTCAACACACCCAAATTCTTTCTGCACTTTAGGGACAGTAATTAACACTGAGATACATTGTACTGGATTTCTATCCTATTCGTTTCATTGCTGAAATGTCCTGTTTAACAGCACAATAGGAAACCAATCACCGCAAATGCACCACTGGTTCAAGAGCCTGTTATATTGCCTTGTCAAGGTGTAACTAGGTGGAGTAGGAGGATGGGAACAGAACAAAATCTGTCATGGTTGTAACACCCACACCATATGAAATCATATTCATTTCATGAGTTTCTGTCTGAATGAAGTTTGCGTAGGTTGGAGAATTTAAATTCCATTTGAATACCACATAGCAGTGAGTTTCTAAAGTGGTAGAGATATAGAGCTGAACAGCATGGAAACAGACCCTTTAGTCCAAATCATCCATGCTAACCAGATATTCTAAGTTAATCCAATCCCATTTGCCAGCATTTGGCCCATAGCTCTCCAAACCCTTCCTATTCATGTACCCATCCATATGCCTTTTAAAAATTGTAATAGTACCAGCTTCCACCGCTACCTCTGGCAGCTCATTCCATACATCACCCTCTGATTTAGAAACGAAAATAGCAAGTTACATTGCTTTGCTGGGTAGATACTTGGAATGTTTATGTTAACTGGGCACTAGTAATCAATTGGGCCTTGATAGAATTGATGTTGACATTTTATTTTCCCTTGGGAGTTGTGTCCAGGATGTTTGAAAATGTTTCTATGTTGCTGCCTTCTGTGCTGTCTGCCTGTCAAAACCTAGCCTCAATTCCTCTCTCCAGACTCTCTGAGCTTTAGTTTTCCTTCCCACCCTAAAGCCCCAAAAACTTTAGGGTGGGAAGGATGGGAAGAATGATCCTTTCCAGACCTCTCAATCCAGTTCTGCAACACACATTTCTGAGCCCCGGTGCTCTGTGAGTGATGGAGGTGCTAGCCATTCAGATTGCCTGTGATTCCCAAGAGTGAAATTTACTTCAGAATCACATCATTCGGAAATGTAGGCCATTGGAGCATTTGAAGCAGTCTTCTTTCCAGTATGTTGGTTTGCCACAGACTTTTCTTCTGGGAGGTGGGAGCAATCAATATCCACAACAGCTTCCCTTACAATTCTCTCTACTCAGGACAAATGTGTTTCCATTTTGTATTGTGCCATCGAAACAATCTGTGATTATTATAACGTTTAGAGAACAGGTAGTTCAAAGTGTTTGGTACGTTTGCCTTCCACAAAATATTTATATTCAATCATTGTTTGTTCTGGTACCCATGTTTAACTCAGGTTAATTCTGAGTGTTGTGAATAATTGGACTTGTATTGAAAATTGTATCACTATATTAAATTTATAAAGCTTTTTTTTGTTTCCTTAGAACCTTCAAATTGTACCGTTATATTTCTTTTGTAAGTACCTGGGATCTCAAACTTAGTCAGGTTATTTGAAAAAAAATTACTGATCTTGACAAAGGGTCACTGGACTCAAAACATTGACTCTGCTTCTCCCTCTATGGATACTGCCTGACCTTTTAAGAATGGCAGCTTGGAAGATATCTTCATATCAACATGTTCAGAGATGTCATTAAACATCTCTGGAGCAGGTGGGACTTGAACCTATGTCTCTTGACTCAGAGTAAGGGAATCTACTACTGTGTCACAAGAGCCCCTATATACGACGTTCAATATCATTTCACTGCCATACCTACTTTGTTGATTAGATATCTTTTAATTAATCTATTTTGAGATGTGATGACACACCTCTGGAGCAAGTGAGATTTGAACCCAGGACTCCATACTACCACTGCACCACAAGAACCCTCAAAAATCTGCATTTTATATTACCCTGTCAGGACGCAATATGATACATTATTAAGATAGGTTGGACTTGAAGCTGGGCTTTCTGATCCAGAGGCAGGGACACGACTACAGTATTGTTAGAGATTAATGACAGCATGAATATACATATGCCAATGTGGAACAACTGATCCAGCAATTGATTTAAGGGAGAGCTGTATGGTTTGACAATCCATGGCTCTGTGCTAAAAGAAAGATGTTTAAGATGCCTGGAAGTTGTTGAAACAGAAAACAGAAAATGTGTTTTGCTTAATAGTTGGTGAAGTGTGCTGTAAATACAGCTGATGGCACTATTGGACAAATCAGATGCTTGGACGAAAGCTGGGACATGAAAGGTAGTTTCATTTTGCTTACTTAATGTGGTGGCTAGTCACTCAGACATATTCACACAAGGCTGTTTTTTTTTGGTAAGCAAGACAACGGAAGTTTATTACACAAAAGAAGAAAGGAGAAAGAAGCAACTGTCTAAATATACTTAAAAGTAAAAATGATCTCAAAGCAAATGGCAAAATGAGGGTTTAATCTGTTTTTCAATGCTATCCTTATAGAAACTCAAGTCCAAAGAAATGACACCTCAATGTCAACTCTTTATGTTCTACTTAACTGACTTATAGAAGCAAGTACATGGGATGAGACTATACCTGGAAAATTGACTTTTGATTTAATTTTGATTTTATTGTCACGTATGTTGCAGTAAAAAATTACAATAAATGCAGAGAAAAGCTTTCATTTGTTGCCACAAAATGACACCATTTTGAATAATTCATGAATAAGGGAAAAGAAGGATTTGGCTTAAAGGGAAGTCATCAGTTTTGAGCCAGCTCATAGCCATCAACAATGCCTGCACTGCCATCCCTCCACAACTGTTTCCCCATCGTCTACACTGAACCCAATGGACATTGAAGTCGCTGATTCTCAGGCACCATTTTTGCGGCTGAGCCAATACTCATCCAGCATCACTATGCCACCTCCTGCGCCGGACTGACCAATGTCAGAGTTGTGTCTCTCACCACTAGGTCCACCTCATCAAGGTTATCGTGATGCCCTTCCGCCATCACTTCACCGCCGCCAGTGCCGGACACAATAATGACAAAGTCACCAATCCTCAGGGGCCATCTTTTGCTGCTGGGCCTATCTTGCTAACATCGCCTCTGCCAACGTAGCAGCTGTGATTCCAGATCCTACGATTTCTGTGGAAAAGTAAGCAGTGACGCACTCTCCACTGCCCTGGGCTGATTTGAGGTCCATGCCCTGTGTGTGCACTCTGGGGTCTTGCTGTCACCACTGCCTCAGGACAAGTAAATAAGTTTTAAAAAAGAAGGGGCGGAGAAAAAGGAAAAATAATAACCATCAGAGCCAATGAGCTCTGGCACGGGAGCCCTTCTCCACCCACAACATGGACCAGTAGTGTGCAGTATTGTTCAGTATTGTATGCAGCTTATCTTAGGAAGGATGTTCTTGCTACGGAGGGAGGTTACCAGACAGATTACTGGGATGGCAGGGCTGCTATGTGAAGAGAGACTGGATGGGTTAGTTCTACATTCACTAGAATTAGATGAGTGAGTTGGTGGAGGGAATCTCAGAAATCTAGCTTCTAATATTGATAGACAGGGTGAAAGCAGGAAGGATGTTCTTGATGACTTCAGAACTAGGAATCACAGTTTATTGATATTTCAAACTGAAAAAGGAAGAAATTTCACCACCAAAGAGTGGAGAGGCTGTGGCATTCTTTGTCACAAAACAATGTTGAGGCTAAATTATTGAATGTTTTCATGAAGGAGTTAGATTTGGTTCTTTGGCTAAAAGCATTAACGCATATAGGGAGAAAGTGGGAACAGCGTTCTGAGTTGAATCAAAGCAGAATCAGTTAAGGAGAACCCTAAAGAGTTTGGATTGAGGTGACATTTCTCTCCACTTAAGTCTCTATATGGACAGTATTAGCCAACAGATCAAGCAGAAGAAGAGTCATACCAGAGTTGAAATATTAACTCAATTTCTCTCCACAAATGATGCTGAGTTTCTGCACCATTCTCTATGCTTGTTACTGAGTCAGGGTTGATCATATTGAATAGCGGAGCAGACTCGAACAGCTGAAAGACCTACTCCTGCTCCTATTTACTATGCTTCTAAATTGAAAACAAAGCTAATGGCCTTCCATGTTTACTCTACCTGTCAGAACCACCAGAGAGTAAACAGTTTTCTATTAACATCAAATGGAACCACAATCACTTTTTCACTGAGGAAACATTTGAATTAAATCACTGTTCTCAAAGGACACTCTGAGAAAGGAAACATTCACATAAGTAACGGACACATCAATTTTAAAATGCAAACTTATTATCTACCTTTCATCACAAGATGAGAAAGAAAGAAACTTTGCAGTTAGAGAAATTATTCCATGCTAATACGAGCCACATTAACCAACTTCAATTAATGGGTACGGTCTGCATGCCTCAAAATGTTTCCCCTCAGCCGATTATATTTCAATTGAGGTTATATCCAAAAAGTCAGGTATCTATACAGTTCTTTCCTAGTATTGCATAGTGCAGCAGGCAAAACATTCTAACAGCAGAACAACATATTTATAGTTAAAATACTTTGCCAATGGTACCAAAGGATTAAAGGGTTAAAAGCCATTTTCTCTCAAAGGATGTTAGAAATCTGAAAATCACTTCCCTAAAATTGTGTGCATGCTAGGATAATTAGTTTTCAAGACTGAGATTGATAGAATTTTGTTCGCTAGTAGCATGAAGGCATTTAGGGCTGAGTTATGTCAGCCAATCCAAGGTCACTATCAGGAAATTGATTTCTCTCCAAAATCATATTCATCATTTTTCAAGTTTTACATATTTGATGACTTGTATTTGTCAAATCAGAAATTCCATGTCCATATCGATAATGGGATTCATTTCCACTTGTGACATCCAATGTTAGCTTCAAGCATTAAGAACATCAAAATATGATCATGTATTACATATTCTGAGTCAACGAGTAGTTTGCCTTATCCAACTGCACACTCATCACACAGTGATGACAATCAAAAATACTCCATTGGCTGTGAGGTGCTTGGCAGGCATTGAAGACATGAAAGATATTCTGGAAGCACAGTTCCTTATTCTATCCTTCTCAAACTTGCAAGAATAGTTCCACGTAATAATGTATTTAATTTGCTGTTGTTGTTCCTATTGCATAGCCATTTCTCAGACTAATCATCAATATAGTTTCATTTATTTAAGTTGTGTTCTTCCTGAAGTTATTGACTCTTCCTGGAGTAGTGCTAAGAGGTGCCAGGTTTCCTTCAGTATTTTACCTTAGTGACCTTTCTTTGTGCATATATCCGGTCTATGAGTATTGGCAAGCTATTCTAACAACTGACAAATGCTGCTTATCAGCTAGGATGGATTTCATTGTAGATCTCTGAAGACATTATAAGACTGTGTTTTAACTCACTATTGCACCGATGTTTTATTCCTGAATTTTCATTATTCATGGTGTACATGGCCCTGTTGTCAGAAACAGCCATTTTCTTACATTTGCAAAGTGCTTTTATGATGCTCAGATTATTTTTACAATGAAATATCAATCTCAGCAGAAATATTCTTTTTTCTTTACTTTTGTTAATGGATCTGTCCATATCTTTGCTTTTCAATGCTGAGTATGATGTTCATTACTGCCTATAATAAGGCTACAGAATGTAAAGCATTCACCTTTTTCAATGTGTGTGTGCCTTTGCGCAATAGATAATGCAAATCAATAAATGGTCTTTGCTTCTACACTCTTCTCAAAAGTTATTGTATGAGATTCAGCATTAAGGATAGAAAGAATGTCAGTTTGATGGATGATGCATGAAATAGAAAAGGTGGTAGTCGCCTGAAAACTGAAAACACCTTTCAGAGCTCTGAGGCATTTGGATATCTAACCTGTCACCTTCAGTGTTTCTTAACAGCTATGAAGAATGACCCTGAACAATTGATCTGTTCTTCATGGTTGTCACTGAGTTCCACATGAACAAAGATCTGAAAAGATATGATCGGTCAAGGTTATCGGTGTCTTCAGGGATTATGACCAAGCAGAATTGTTTTCTGTCGAACGTGGGGTACTGAAAAAGCACAGCAGATCAGGTAGCATCCGAGGAGCAGGAGAATCAATATTTCGGGCAAGAGCCCTTCACCAGGAATGAGGCTTGTGAACTGAGGTGGAGGAGAGATAAATGGGAGAGGGTGGCACTGGTGGGATGGTGGCTGGGCGTGTGATAGGTAGACTAAGGTGGGGGTAATGGTGGTAGGTCAGAGATGAGGGTGGAGCGGATAGGTGGGAAGGAAGATGGACAGGTAGGACAGATCATGAGGGAGGTGCCAAGTTGGAAGTTTGGAACTGGGATAAGGTGTGGGGAGGAGAAATGAGGAAACTGGTAAAGTTGACATTGATGCCGTGTGTTTGAAGGGTCCCAAAGCGGAAGATAAGGCATTCTTCCACCAGGTGTCAGGTGGTTAGGGTGTGGCAATGGAGGAGGCCAGGACCTGTATTTCCTTGGCAGAGTGGGAGGGGGATTTGAAGTGTTCAGCCACAGGGCAATGAGGTTGGTTGGTGTGAGTGCCCCAGAGATGTTCTCTGAAGCGTTCTGCGAGTAGGCAACCTGTCTCCCCAATGTAGAGGAGATTGCATCTGGAACAACGGAAACAGCAAATGACATGGAAGCGCAGGAAAACTCTGATGGATGTGAAAGACTCCTTTGGGGCCTTGGATGGAGGTGAGGGGGGAGGTTTGGGCACATGATTTGCAAGTCGTGCGGTGGCAGGGGAAGGTGCCGGGAGGTGAAGGTGGATTGGTTGGGTTATGGACCTCGCTTGGCCTTGAATAAGATGACAATATGTTTGGGATCTGGTAATGATGTCATGAATTTATGGAATCAGGAGATATTTAAATATTTAGTAAGATTTAGTTTTGCCCCAACAAAGAAGATTTTTGATCTGTAAGAATGTTTTTCATTATACTTGACAAGTTTTTTTGTTTATCACATGGCTTTCACATTAAGGGGTGACCGATAAGGTAATGTTAGTCTATATTCTGAAAACCTGACTCTTAGAAAACTACATATTTTCTCACTCCTGGAAGATAAACTTAAAACTCACACAACACCAGGTTATAGACCAGCAGCTTTATTTGGAGGCACTAGCTTTCTGAACACTGTTCCCTTATCAGGTGGTTGTGGAGATAAAGATCATGCTCACAGAATTTATAGCCAAAGGAGTCCAGTGTCATGGAGATGTGATACAGTAAACAATCTGAGATTAAAACTTTCACCTTTTAAAATGAGATATGCTGGTTTCTGTTTTTTGATATGTAAATCCCAGAACTTCTTTTAAATTACATTCTCAAGATAGCTCAGCTTCTTAAACAATAGGTGTGAAGTCTGTCTGTGTCCCGATGCTATGTCAGACTGACAAATCCTCTGTATGGTTTTACAGAGTTTTACATGGATTCATGCAGTTTTTGAGCAAAATAAAATGTAGTTCTGCAAAAACAAACTTACCCTATAAGCTTATATCCGTGTGCATTTTGAAGCGACAGATTGAGTGTATGTGTGTGTAAGCTTGGTTAAACGTGTTTGTGTGAGTATAATGGGGTACGTGTGAGACGGTGTATGTGTCGGTGTGAGTGCAGGGGAATGTATGTGTGTGCTCTCTCTATGGGCTATAACCTGGTGTTGTGAGATTTTTAACTTTGTCCACCCCAGTTCAACAGTGGCACCTCTAGGTCCTCAAAGATAGATCTTTTGGAAGAGGCATGCAAACAGCCTGTGCTAATTTGAATGAGGTAACGAGAGTAGTGAGTGGATTGTGCGCAGTGAAAATGAAGCAAGAGATTTACCAGAAGCTGTTTTTGTTCAGGTAACTGCCACTACTTTTAAAGAACATCCTGCAAGGGTGCCTGCCTCACCCTGAAGAGGCTCATAATTGCCCTTGGAAAAAAAAACGGTAAAAACCAAAAGAACTATCGCTGCTGGAAATCAGAAACAAAAACAGAAATTGCTGCAAAGCTCAGCAGGCCCAGCAGCATCAGTGGACTGAATGACATAATGTCTGCTCCTGGGTCTTTTGGTCATCTATCGAGAGCAATCAGTGTTTCTAAACTAGTGACCCTTCCTCTGAATGTGACTGTGACTGTGAGCCACCTTCTTGAACAGTTGTAGTCCATGGGGTTTGGTCCCCCCACAGTGTTGTTAAGATGTGAGGATTTTAACCCAGTAATATTGAAGATAAGGTGATCCAGTTCCAGCCAGGACAGTATACTGCTACAAACTGTCGAGCCAGGAGCGACATTGTAATAGATGTCTCTGAGCATGTCTCACTGTTGGTTGTTCTTGTCTTCTCCACATTCTCAAATCTGATTTTACCCTTGTCATTCTCTGGTAACAAGTGCAAGCCATAGGACCATGAATCACTTGATTTGCACCAAATGTCTCTTTCCTCACCTTAATCCTGCCTTTCTGAACTTCCACTTTCATATAGTCAAAACTGCTCGCTGGTCACCTTGAAATGAAGGAGATGATAACAGCAAGAATCTGATTAAGATGTATGATTATTTGATCTGACATTGTTGCCAACAGCTCAGCTACTGACATTACACAAATTTTAGACACTAGCATTGAGCTGAAATCAGCAATCCTGTATGATCGAACCAGGAATATGGTGGAAGGATGATTAACATGTGCTCCGGTAATCTCACAAACAAGTCCCACTACATAAGGCTCAGATAAATACTTTGATGTATGGCATACAGGAGAAAGCTGATGAACATGATCACAGAGTTATGGTGCATTGACAGGTCTACCAAAGAGACTGTTGTTATTGTAAAGGAGCATAAGACAAAAACAAAACTGCAAATGTTGGAATCCAAAAATAGACAGGCAGGAGGCTGGAATAACTTAGCAAGCCTGGCAGCATCAGGAGGTGCAGAAGCCGACATTTCGGGTGTAACCTGTCTTCAGGACTAGGGGTAGGTGTGGGGGGGGGGAGCTGCAGATAACGGGGGTGGTGGGTGCAGCGTGGTGAAGTGGGGGGATAGGTCAAGACAGGTCGAAGGTATGACCTGATTAGTCAATGGGAGGAATGAATCCAATTGGTGGCACAGAGCAGTGGAAGGGAGGAGGGAGGGCTGGAAAGGGAGTCGAGGGATGAGGAGGGAGGTTATTTGAAATTAGCGAAATCAATTTTGAGTCTTCTGGACTGTAGAGTTGAGAGTGTGGTTCTGGAAAAGCATAGCAGGAGAACTGACATTTCGGGTAAAAGCCCCTCACCAGGAATCAGGCCTCATTCCTGGTGAGGGGCTTTTGACTGAAACATCAGTTCTCCTGCTCCTCAGATGTTGCCTGACCTGCTGTGTTTTTCCAGCACCACCGTCTCGACTCTCCCCTCCAGCATCTGCAGTCCTCACTTTTGCCTGGACTGTAGAGTGTCCAGGTGGAAGATAAGCTGTTGTTCCTCCAGTAGGAGCTGTAGTTTGTTGTGACAATGGAAGAGGCCAAGGATGGTCACGTCAGATAGGGAATGGTTGGGGCAGTTGAAATGGGCAGTGACTGAGAGATCCAGTCAGCCCCTGTGGACACTGCTGCTATACTCGGTGAGCCGTTCCCTAAGTTTATGTTCGGTCTCCCCGATATACAGAGATCAGATCGGGAGCACCTGCTGCAGTAAACTAGGTTGGAAGAGAGGCAGGTGAATCTCTATCTTACCTGGAAGACCTTTTGGGGCCCTGGATGGAGGTGAGGGGAGGGTGATGTGGCGGCAGGTTTTGCATCTTTTATGGTTGCAGGGAAAGGTACCTGGAAGTTCAGGGGGGGGGTGGCATGAACCAAGGACTGTCAGAAGGAACGGACCTTGCAGAAGGCAGAGAGGGGTGGGGAGGGGAAGACGTTCTTGGTGGTGGAATTGATTTGGAGTTCGCAAAAGTGTTTGAGGATGATGCATTGGATGCGGAGACTGGTGAGGTGTTAGGTGAGGACAAGGGGGACTCTGACTTTATTGTGTTGGGGGGTGGTTTAGAGTGATGGAATGGGAAATGGAGATGGTGCAGTGAAGGGTTGTCTGGATGACAGAGGGAGGAAAAGCACGTTGTTCAAAATAGGTGGATATCTGGAATGCTTGGAAGGGAATTGTCTCCTTGTTCAAGTAGATGCGGTGGAGGTGGAGGAATTGGGACAATGGGATGGAGTTCTTGCAGGATACTGGGTGGGAGGAGGTGTGGTCCAGGTAGTTATGGGAGTCTGTAGGTTTGTAGTAGACGTCCGTCTGGAGACTGTCGCCGGAGATGGAAATGGTGAGGTCAAGAAAGGGGAAGGAGGCATCTGAGATGCACCAAGTGATTTTTAGGGTGGGTTGGAAGTTGTGGGTAAAGTTGATGAACTTCTCCAGTTTGGCCTGGGTGCAGGACGCCATACCGATGCAGTCACTGACGTAACAGCGGAAGAGTTGGGACACAGTGCTTGTGTAGATACTGAAGAATTACTATTCAACGTAGCCAACAAAGAGGCAGGCATATTGGGGCCCACCTGGGTGCCCATGGCCACCCAATTGATACGGAGGAAATGGGAGGAGTTAAAGGAAAAGTTATTGAGGGTGAGGACCAGTTTGGCGAGGTGGAGGAGGTTATTGGTAGAGGGGAGAAAGTGAGGTCTGCAGATGCTGGAGATCAAAGTTGAAACTTGATTGCTGGAACAGCACAGCAGGTCAGGCAGCATCCAGGGAACAGGAGATTCGACGTTTCGGGCACAGGCCCTTCTTCAGGAATGAGCAGAGAGTGTTCAGCAGGAGAAGATAAAAGGTAGGGAGGAGGGACTTGGAGGAGGGGAGTTGGAAATGTGATAGGTGGAAAGAGGTCAAGGTGAGGGTGATAGGTCGGAGTAGGATGGAGGCGGAGAGGTCAAGAAGAAGACTGCAGGTCAGGAAGGCGGTGCCGGGCTGGAGGGATCCGGCTGAGACAAGGTGGGGGGAGGGGGGATGAAGAAACTGGTGAAGTCCAAGTTCATCCCCTGCGGTTGGAGGGTTCCCAGTCGGAAGATAAGACGCTCCTCCTCCGACCGTCGGGTTGTTGTGGTTTGGCGGTGGATGAGTCCAATGACCTGCATATCCTCGGTGGAGTGGGAGGGGGAGTTGAAATGCTGTGCCACAGGTTGGTTGGGTTGGTTCGTCCGGGTGGCCCAGAGGTGCTCTCTGAATCGCTCCGCAAGTAGGTGGCCTGTCTCCCCAATATAGAGGAGGCCACACCGGCTGCAGCGGATGCAGTAGATGATGTGGGTGGAGGTGCAGGTGAATCTGTGGCGGATATGGAAGTTTCCCTTGGGGCCTTGGAGAGAAGTGAGGGGGGAGGTGTGGGCGCAAGTGTTGCACCTCCTGCGGTTGCAAGGGAAGGTGCCGGGAGTGGTGGTTGGGTCGGTGGGGGGTGTGGATCTGACAAGGGAGTCGCGGAGGGAGTGGTCTCTACGGAAAGCTGATAGGGGAGGGGAGGGAAATATATCCTTGGTGCTGGGGTCTGTTTGGAGGTGGCGGAAGTGACGGCGGATGATGCGCTATACATGGAGATTGGTGGGGTGGTAGGTGAGGACCAGTGGGGTTCTGTCCTGGTGGCGGTTGGAGGGGCGGGGCTCAAGGGCGCCCCTCCAACCATGACCCCACCCCCCACCACCAAACCATCATCTCCAAGACCGTCCATAACCTCATCACCTCAGGGGACCTCCCATCCACCGCCTCCAACCTCATAGTCCCACAACCCCGCACCGCCCGTTTCTACCTCCTGCCCAAAATCCACAAACCTGACTGCCCCGGACGACCCATCGTCTCAGCCTGCTCCTGCCCAACCGAACTCATCTCGGCATACCTCGACACGGTCCTGTCCCCATTAGTCCAAGAACTCCCCACCTACGTTCGTGACACCACCCACGCCCTCCACCTCCTCCAGGATTTCCCCTTCCCCGGTCCCCAACGCCTCATCTTCACCATGGACATCCAGTCCCTGTACACCTCCATCCCCCATCACGAAGGACTCAAAGCACTCCGCTTCTTCCTTTCCCGCCGTACCACCCAGTACCCTTCCACCGACACCCTCCTTCGACTGACCGAACTGGTCCTCACCCTGAACAACTTTTCTTTCCAATCCTCCCACTTTCTCCAAACAAAAGGAGTAGCCATGGGCACCCGCATGGGCCCCAGCTATGCCTGCCTCTTCGTAGGGTACGTGGAACAATCCATCTTCCGCAACTACACTGGCCCCACCCCCCATCTTTTTCTTCGCTACATTGATGACTGTATCGGCGCTACCTCGTGCTCCCATGAGGAGGTTGAACAGTTCATCCACTACACTAACACCTTCCACCCCGACCTCAAATTCACCTGGACAGTCTCGGACTCCTCCCTCCCCTTCCTAGACCTTTCTGTTTCTATCTCAGGCGACCGAATCAACACGGACATCTACTACAAACCAACCGACTCCCACAGCTACCTGGACTACACCTCCTCCCATCCTGCCCCCTGTAAAAACGCCATCCCATTCTCCCAATTCCTTCGTCTCCGCCTCCTTCTTCAAGGACCGCAATTTCCCCCCCGACGTGGTCGACGGTGCCCTCCACCGCATCTCCTCCACTTCCCGCTCCTCCGCCCTTGAGCCCCGCCCCTCCAACCGCCACCAGGACAGAACCCCACTGGTCCTCACCTACCACCCCACCAATCTCCATGTACAGCGCATCATCCGCCGTCACTTCCGCCACCTCCAAACAGACCCCAGCACCAAGGATATATTTCCCTCCCCTCCCCTATCAGCTTTCCGTAGAGACCACTCCCTCCGCGACTCCCTTGTCAGATCCACACCCCCCACCGACCCAACCACCACTCCCGGCACCTTCCCTTGCAACCGCAGGAGGTGCAACACTTGCGCCCACACCTCCCCCCTCACTTCTCTCCAAGGCCCCAAGGGAAACTTCCATATCCGCCACAGATTCACCTGCACCTCCACCCACATCATCTACTGCATCCGCTGCAGCCGGTGTGGCCTCCTCTATATTGGGGAGACAGGCCGCCTACTTGCGGAGCGATTCAGAGAGCACCTCTGGGCCACCCGGACGAACCAACCCAACCAACCTGTGGCACAGCATTTCAACTCCCCCTCCCACTCCACCGAGGATATGCAGGTCATTGGACTCATCCACCGCCAAACCACAACAACCCGACAGTCGGAGGAGGAGCGTCTTATCTTCCGACTGGGAACCCTCCATCCGCAGGGGGTGAACTTGGACTTCACCAGTTTCTTCATCCCCCCTCCCCCCACCTTGTCTCAGCCGGATCCCTCCAGCCCGGCACCGCCTTCCTGACCTGCAGTCTTCTTCTTGACCTCTCCGCCTCCATCCTACTCCGACCTATCACCCTCACCTTGACCTCTTTCCACCTATCACATTTCCAACTCCCCTCCTCCAAGTCCCTCCTCCCTACCTTTTATCTTCTCCTGCTGAACACTCTCTGCTCATTCCTGAAGAAGGGCCTGTGCCCGAAACGTCGAATCTCCTGTTCCCTGGATGCTGCCTGACCTGCTGTGCTGTTCCAGCAATAAAGTTTCAACTATTGGTAGAGGGGGACTGGATGGGTCTATTGGAGAGGACAAAGCAGATGGCCAGGAGGCCATCCTTGTGGGGTATGGACATGTATAAGGAATGCATGTCTATAGTGAAGATAAAGCACTGGGGGCAGGGGAACTTGAAGTTACTGAAGAGACGGAGGGTGTGGTAGGTGTTGTGAATGTCGGTGGGAAGTGCCTGAACTAAGGAGGAGAGGATGTAGTCGAGGTAGGACTAGATGAGTTCGGTGGAGCAGAAGCATGCCGAGATGATGGGTTAGCCTGAGTAGTTGGGCTTGTGGATCTTGGGGAGCAGGTAGAACTGGGCAGTATGGGGCTGGTGGACTATGAGTTTAGAGGCAGTGGAGGCGAGATCACTAGAGGCAATGAGGGCACTGACAGAGTCTTCGATTTGGCCATGATGGGTCACAGGCAAGGGGGAGGTAGGATGTGGTGTCGGAGAGTTGGCATTCAGCCTCTGCGATATAGAGGTCCATCCTCCAGACTACCATCACCCCGCCTTTGTCAGTGGGTTTGATGGAGAACCAGGGATTGTTGAGGAGCGAGTGGAGTGCTGTACAGAGGGGATGAGGTTGGAGTGAGTGAGGACAGGGGTAAAGAAATTGAGGTGGCCAATATCACGGCGGCAGAGTGCAATGAAGAGTTCTAGGACAGGTACAAGGCCTTCAGGTGGCAACTGAGGCAGAAGGTTGGAGGCTGGAGAAGGGGTCATCCGAGAGAGGTTCAGAGTTCTTGTCAAAAGAGGAGGCATGGAGGCGGAGGTGGCAGAAGATCTCCACGTCGTGGTGGATCTTGAATTTGTTGAGGTGGGGGCTCAACTCACATCATTAATATTCAGACTCCTATCTTGTCAAAAACGTTTGACATCAGGAAAATCTAACAAGGAAGCCATTGTACATACTGGAAACTTGTCACTGGCTCCAACTGATACCCATGTTGCCCAAGATCAAACACCAGCCCCGGGCAGGAACAATTAGCTTTTGCCAAATGCACTCCTCGTGCCAATCAACCCATCAGGACTGTTTTGGCTTTCCAGTTGTGCACAGAGAGTGCACTCTGGAAGCACAAACATGCATTGCAGGGCACTCCAGCAGGTCATGTGGAAAGTCTAAAGTAGGACACTGCGGCACAGGTACAGCCATCAGCTTGCACACCAGACCAGGCTGTACCTCAGAGATGCTCATTTGTCGTCTTAGTGCTTGCTCAATTAGTGTCTACTGGCATGCTCATAGCATTTCTGTCTTGTCTTGCCAGTTAATACAATCACACAACCAGGCAACTTACATCGCTGACAAGCAGTCCTCAGTCTAGGAAGTACACATCTGGCTGTATGGTAGTGCTATACCTCTATCTCACACCTTTTCCATATTGAGCAGCTTACGTGGCCAACACACTGCCAGGGCAGCCAGCAAACAGCCACATCTCCAAGCCTGAGGGGTTTAGTTCTTACAGAATCCACAGAGCCACCAATTAGTTGGGGTCCCAGTTTGTAAGCCAAGGACTGCCTCCTATAACAATACTGGGGATTGGCCATGGTTGGGCATTAGATCAGGATTTTGAGTCTCTGAAGTCCAGGAGTGGTTCAGCTCTGAAATGGCAAGTCCAGGATTTGGGGCTAACATTGGTGGGAAGATGTATAGGTATCAATCAGGTGTCTGGGAATGTCTTGCCTGGGGATGTCCAGTTATGTCAGTTGAGGGGATGGACCACAATCAGTCTTTGGGACTGGGGGCTGCAGGCTCTGAGCAAGAGATCTATACAATTGTTAAGTGGGAGCAGCACAATGTTCAAAGGTAAGATGTTGTAAAACCTGTCTGCAATGGGTGTAATGTGAGGTATCAGGGAGATAAGTGCAGCACTAACCCAGATAAAGCAGGTAAGGTCATTGAGCTTCTCGCAGCTCTGCTGGCCATTCCTCTATACCTTGGGGTCAGTACTGACCTGAGTGGTAACTTTCCACCAGGCTGGCAGAGTCTGATGGTGCAGCCTTCTCTTGAGAAAGAGAATGCTTTTTTTGTTGCTTGAGTAGGACCTCCAGGTCCTTGTTGTAGAATTGCAGTGCCATCTTCACCTTCTGCAACATCTTGTGCAAGCATTTTTGACTGAAAAAGACAGCTTCAGAATGCCAGTGCTCATTCAGTTGCCCAGCGGCCTTCTAAAGATGGAGCAGATTCCCGACGTTTGGTGGATATTTGCTGAACGGTGAGTTATTCTCGAAATTGCGCACGGTGAGATGGGATGGAGAGATGCCGTTGGAGTGTGGTAGGTAATTCCTGGCAGCATGGTATGGGCTAGGTAGCCTAAAGCAGAATACTGGCAGTGGCATGGTGAAGGCTGGCATATAGCCCAGAGCGGCACTGAAGCGGTGGAGAAGGAAAGTTGGATTCTCT
This sequence comes from Chiloscyllium plagiosum, assembly GCF_037043375.1. Classification (NCBI taxonomy): domain Eukaryota; kingdom Metazoa; phylum Chordata; class Chondrichthyes; order Orectolobiformes; family Hemiscylliidae; genus Chiloscyllium; species Chiloscyllium plagiosum. Next base: position 121,234,693 of record NW_028270142.1, on the reverse strand, counting down.
TTAAGTTATCTTTTGTTAAATTTGATTCTAAGTTAATGTGAATGCTGACTATGTGCAGAGATGGTACACACTTTTCACTGCATTTTACATTGAATACACGTGACAGTAGATGATTCAATTAAATTCACATAAAGTGGTGTGCTGGGTAAGATAAGGTAAGAAAATTCATTAAGCCTCACAGAGGCAAACTTCGCAATAAAATCGATGCAACTTTGACTTTGCCACAGAAAATGTAAGATTCAAATCATAATCTTTAAACCGTGCACATCGTAATTGCACATTAGCATGTTTCCTTTAGTTGTTCATCTGTTCTCTGATCCAGTTGATCAGGGATCATGTAGAAATGATGTCTAATGTTCAATTTCTCAATCCTTAATGGTGCGATTAAATTCTTCACTCATGACTTGAAGGTCACTGTCACTCATTACAATGGCTGGAAGTCATGTTGAAGAAACTGCACTTTTAAGCATTCAACAACCCTGCTGGTAGCCATCGACATTGAGTGGCCTAACCATCAACACTTAGAATAATGCCAGGATAATTAATTCTGATGGCAGGGAAGAGGTCTACTCCAAGCATCATCCTTGGTCATGCACCATACATTTGCACCTACATCCTGCCCTCTAATCTCAATCTTGCTGCTGCCCTGAATCTTTCTGATCTATTTCTGCAAGCAGTTTTTACTTGTATGTGATCTATTGTTTCCGTTTGGAATCTCTCTCAATACAATGCAATGCTTTGTCTATTCTCTCGTGAATATATTTTAGCTGATGATTAGCAATCTCATATTGTATCTATTTGACAATAACTTCCATTAGAATAGACTTCTTCTCAGCAGACATGCTCAGACTGCAGCATCTCTTACGGCAATCCTGACTCTGGTGAGATCATCTTACATTTGTCCAAATTTTACAGGATTTAGTTTGATGTATCTTTGTGGCCACAAACTGATCAATTTTCTTCCTCTCCCCTTGATATCTGATGCTGACCAAATAGCATTCACATGTATCATTATTATGGTGTTCAAAGTATATCTTCAGAGCTTTCAAAATTTCTATAGTTTGGTTTCCCTGCTCCCCAGTGAAATATTGGCTACTCTGCAACATGAATTCTTTCCAGAGTACTGAAAGCAGAGCCGCTATTTAGATTTGTTCAGCTTTTTTTAAATTTAATTCTTTAGCAATTTACTTGCTTTGTCACTGAAAGCAGGAAATAAAATCAAATTCTGTTTCATTTACTTTTCATTTCCACAGCAGGATGAATTTGCAAGCAGTTTGACTGACACAGTAAATCAAATGTGAACAAACTGGTTTTATTTTACTTCCTCTTTCTTCCAGTAGCTGGCTCTCTTACATCTCTGAAAATCCAGCCCTTTATAACTGTTTCACTCTAACTTCATGTTCCAAGTGACCTTTGTTTAAAAGCTGGCTGACAATGGAGGTAGAGGTCACCTGACTACAGCAAGCCAGCCAGTACACACAGGTTACAGTAGTATGCAAACAGACGTGCAGGCTCTCACAGCAGACCAACAGTAGACCGGGTAACTCTTGTCACTAAGCAACCAACCTCTTGTATGTTATGGTGAATCAAATTTTTAGGAAAATAGCCAGTATAAGGAAAAAAAAATCACAGCTGCCTTTTGGATAGCAAACACAGTATGAAATCCTTTTTGTTTTTGTGGTATTTCTGTTCTTAACATAATTGCAAACCAATATATTTAATTTGATCTAAATTATCCCATTACATCATAGGTAGAGAAACAGAAAAGTTACAAGTTAACAAAAATAGCCAGGTCAGTTGGCATTTACTATACACATAACAGCTAGTGAGAATTATCTTCAAACATCCCGCATCTCTTTCTCCCCCCTCATTCAGCAATCATCCACATAATTTTTACCTTAGTCATTAAGTGCAATCTTTGCCACCATTTAAATTGGACAAACTTTTGAATATCTTTCGTGACCTTGAAAACGTTAATGAGGTTGCTATTTAAATCCCTCAAAGCGCAAGTGGATGCCTTCAAAATCCAACCGGAATTTGTTCAAGAAAATTTCTGTACAGTGCTTCTGTGAGTTGAATTACCTTCCTTTTGGTTTCCTGAGTGCACTCCCACCTCCCCCCCAACTCCCCACGCACCCAACCCCCACTCCGGTCTCCTGTGAACCAGCAGATTTATTTCTCAGAAAATGGATGGTATAAGCTGTTCGGTTTTTTTCGTGTAGCATTTTCCTTTAAACACCAAGGACAGCTTATTACATTCCTTTTTTTAGCCACAAAGCGGATGAGATTAGATATTGACTAGCTGACTGAAGACATGCACAGGCAGGTTAGCGATGGGGGAACAAAGAATTATTCTTGAAACAAAAGCAAACACCACAAAGCTAAAGTACTACAATGGCAAGCACTGACTCTGACAGCAGACAGCGACCTTGATGGATAGATCTTTCATCATTTTATATCAATTTTGTTTTAATCCTTTCCTTTCAGTAAGTCTTCACTGAAATGCTGCTCTTGTTATTTTTATTCTTTTTTTAAAACCAATAATGAGGCTACAGATGTTTTTTGAAGAGTCCCAAGCAAAAAAATGACAAGGCCCATGGAAGAAGGTCCCAAAACTGAGCAGTCAGTTTAAACTTCATGTGTTGCTTTCAATGCAGGCACTGCCTAAGCTTTGTGCTGTTTGCTCATTTCAGTAATGGTCATTTAGCTCAGTGGCTGGATGGCTGGTTTGCAGAGTCATTTTAACAGAGTAGGTTCAATTTCCACATTGGTTAAGGCTACTATAAAGGACTCCCCCCTTGCCTGAGACAGGGTGACCTGTGGGTTAAACCATCACCAGTCACCTCTCTTAACTGAGACAGTAGTTCCCTGGGACTGTGGTGACTTTACCTTGCTGCAACCCATATCTAAATATGCTGTTGAGTGGCTGTATGCCTCACAGAAAGCCCACATTTGTGTGAGAACAGCACAGTTAAAGCCAATCTGTGCTCTAAAGCATAGGAGATGTACATTCTACTTAGCTTGAGTGCTGGATATATCTGTGGAATTGAGTCTCAGTAGGGAAAAAAAAGACTAATGTCACAGCAGGGGAGATAATGTTCATAGTTTTTACACATTATATTTTATATCTTGGTGCAGAGAGAAGCTTGATATCGTCTATCCAATGGAGACCAGAGGCAGTAATTTGAGATGTTATTTTGTGATTCGCAAATGAGAGGCAGTGATTCAATGTCACATGGACTTACTGTTTCTTGAAGACCTCATACAAAGTGAAACAATTTAGTTAATTCTTCAGTAGAGTTTATGTTTGTACCTTATGTCAGCTGACTTTGTTGAAATTCTTCAGCTGCTTCCTAAGCCTAAGAATAGTAAAAAGTATGCTGCCTGACCTGCTGCGCTTTTCCAGCAACACATTTTCAGCAATAGTAAAAAGTAGCACTGTTATATAGACAGCATCTGAGATTTAACTGGGAGAAGATAGATATGTGGCTTTAAGCTAGGACTGTAGTCCTGTGGATCTTGATGTTTAAAGAATTTCAACAATCATGCATTAGGGATCAAAGTTGGTAATTTTCACGAAAACAAAGAAAAAAAGTCTGCAGATGCTTGAAATCTGAAACAAAAACGGAGAATTCTGAAGGGTCATTGGACCTGAAACACTAACTTTCCACAGATACTGCAAGAACTGCCAAGTTTCTCCAGCAACCTTTGTTTTTGTGTCGGCTATTCATGTTCAGATTGCATCAACAGTCTTACCTACTATGCAGTGCATTGCATCCTGAAAATAGATTGTATTCTTGTAATGGGGTGCAAGCACTGGCATTTGTTGCATCCTTAATTTCTTTCAACTGATAGCCTCAGGAGCCAATTTCAGAGATCAGGTAAAAGTCAACCATGTTGCTAGTGGCTAGAGTCACATGTAAACAAGATGAAGTAAGGAAAGTAGATTTTCTTCCTGAAAGGGCATTACTAAACCAGATGGACATTTATGATGACTAACAATAATTGCCACTAGCTTCTCATTCATCAAAATCACATTTCATCATGTCACGGTGAGACTTGAACCTAGATTCACAGAACATTATACTTGGACTATTAGCCCAATGATATTATCACTATGCCTTCACCTCTCTTACTATGATTTGTATCCAGCATTCATAGATTCACTTCACCCTCACACATTCAACATTGCTGCTGTAGTGATTGTCACAAGGTCAGTCAGCTGGATATCATAGAATATGGGTTTCTAATTGGGGCTGTTAATCTAGTCTAATCAAGGAGTCCCAGCTGAAAAACATTGACAGTCAGGAATACCGACAGTCTGTGTGACTCTGTATGAAGCAGTACTACAGTCAAGGACTGTTCATGTGTAAGTAAAAGGGTGACCAGCCTCTGTGGAGTTATTTCAACAACAAGTCTAACACTTGCATCTCACAGCTTGAACATATTGCCAGTTCAACCCTAATAACCACCTCACCCAAACACATTGTATGAAAATCACTGACGCAGCTCTCACAGGACAGGATGACACTGTACCTAAATCAGAGTCAAGAGTGTAGTACTGGAAAAGCACAGTAGGTCAGGCAGTATCTGAGGGGCAGGAGAATCAATGTTTCAGGCATAAGCCCTTCATCAAGAATGATGAAAGGCTTATGCCCAAAACATCGATTCTCCTGGTCCTCAGATGCTGCCTGACCTGCTGTGCTTTTCCAGCACTACACTCTCGACTCTGATCTCCAGCATCTGCAGTCCTCACTTTCTCCCACTGGCTACCCCTTTCCCACTTCCTCCAGACAATTTCTCCTTTGAATCCTTCCACTTCCTCCAGACCAAAGGGGTAGCCATGGGCACACGTATGGGCCCCAGCTATGCCTGTCTCTTTGTTGGCTACATAGAACAGTTGATCTTCTGTAATTACACCGGCACCACTCACCACCTCTTCCTCTGCTACATTGATGACTGCATTGGCGCCACCTCGTGCTCCCGCGAGGAGGTTGAGCAATTCATCAACTTCACCAACACATTACACCCTAACCTTAAATTTATACATGGACCATCTCTGACACCTCCCTCCCCTTCCTGGACCTCTCCATCTCCATCAGTGACAACCGACTTGACACTGACATTTTCTACAAACCCACCGACTCCCACAGCTACCTGGATTACACCTCTTCCCATCCTATCTCTTGCAAAAATGCCATCCCGTATTCCCAATTCCTCCGCCTCCGCCGTATCTGCTCCCAGGAGGACCAGTTCCACCATAGAACACACCAGATGGCCTCCTTCTTTAGAGACCGCAATTTCCCTTCCCACGTGGTTAAAGATGCCCTCCAACGCATCTCGTCCACATCCCGCACCTCCGCCCTCAGACCCAACCCCTCCAACCGCAACAAGGACAGAACGCCCCTGGTGCTCACCTTCCACCCTACCAACCTTCGCATAAACCAAATCATCTGCCGACATTTCCGCCACCTCCAAACAGACCCCACCACCAGGGATATATTTCCCTCCCCACCCCTCTCCGCCTTCCGCAAAGACTGCTCCCTCCGTGACTACCTGGTCAGGTCCACGCTCCCCTACGACCCACCCTCCCATCCTGGCACTTTCCCCTGCCACCGCAGGAACTGTAAAACCTGTGCCCACACCTCCTCCCTCACCTCCATCCAAGGCCCTAAAGGAGCCTTCCACATCCATCAAAGTTTTACCTGCACATCCACTAATATCATTTATTGTATCCGTTGCTCCCGATGCGGTCTCCTCTAAATTGGGGAGACTGGGCGCCTCCTAGCAGAGCGCTTCAGGGAACATCTCCGAGACACCCACATCAATCAACCAAACCGCCCCGTGGCCCAACATTTCAACTCCCCCTCCCACTCTGCCGAGGATATGGAGGTGCTGGGCCTCCTGCACCGCCGCTCCCTCACCACCAGACGCATGGAAGAAGAACGCCTCATCTTCTACCTCGGAACACTTCAACCCCAGGACATCAATGTGGACTTCAACAGCTTCCTCATTTCCCCTTCCCCCACCTCATCCTAGTTTCTAACCTCCAGCTCAACACTGTCTCCTTGACTTGTCCGGACTTGTCCGACCTGCCTAGCTCCTTTTCCACCTATCCACTCCACCCTCTCCTTCCTGACCTATCACCTTCATCTCCTCCCCCACTGACCTATTGTACTCTATGCTACTCTCTCCCCACCCCCACCCTCCTCTAGCTTATCTCTCCACGCTTCAGGCTCTCTGCCTTTATTCCTGATGAAGGGCTTTTGCCCGAAACGTCGATTTTGCCTGTCCTCGGATTTTGATATTAATTGCCCAACCAAACATTTATCCATTAGTATGAAAGTCCACATACTATGAGTTTTTATTTTCGGCAATTACTTTTGATGTGGCACCTTTCCAAATGCCTTGTAGAAATCCAAGTTTGGTATATGCATAAATGGGTCTTTGTTTGATTAGCCAGATGTGATGAATGGAGTCCTGCAGGGGCCTATATGCACAAATGATATGAAGATAGATAGGAAAGTATGTCATAAAGAAGACATAATGATGTTGCTGATGAAACTAGAGAATTGAGCAAGTAGGCAAAAATCTGGCTGATGGTATATAATGTGGGCAAATTTGAAGTTATTTATTTTGGCAGGAACAAGGAAAATGTAGAGTATAACTTTGTTGGAAATAGCTGCAGCATCTAAGATGTAGAGGATATAGATGTTGTAGAGCATGTAAACGTTAGTATGCAGTTATAATGAATATTCAAGAATGCTCATGGGATGCTCTCCTTTATTATGAAAAGGATTGAATATAACATTTTTGATATTATATTTCACTTATAGATGGTACTAGTAAGATCACATCTCAAACATTGCAGTTTTGAACTCCATATTTAAGGAGGGTTGTAAATGCAGTTCAGAGGAGGTTTATTACATTGATGGCCTGAAATGAGTGGGTTGTCTTATCAAGATTGGGGACAGGCTCACTTGAGTCTATGAGAGTTTAGAAGAGTGAGGAAGTGATTTGGTTGAAGTTTAAAGATCTTAAATCATCTTGATCATGTAGATGTGGGAAGGATCTTTCCTCTTGTGAATCAGTTCAAAACTGGGGGGGGCACAACTTCAAAATTACGAGTGAAGATAATTTATTTTCTCTTCTGAGGTTGGGTACCTTTGTCTTAGTGGGGGAAAAGGCAACATAATTTAATATTTGTAAAGGCAGAGGTAGATGGATCCAATCAAAGCTTATCAGAAGGAGATGGGAATGTATAATTCAAAATGTAAATAGATCGGTTATAATGTTATTGAATAGAAGAGCATGCTGTAGGGGCCAAATGGTCTAGGCCTTCTCCAATTTTCGATGTTGATATGTTTGTAATGGAGGAGAGTAGTAATAATTGTGGGCCTCAGGTGTTTAAAACTCTGTTTAAAGAACAGTACCAGCAGCGAGTGTCACCAAAAAGAGCCCCCAATGAAATTAGCATTTCGTGATCCCCCTCAGGAGGATGAGCTCCTAGAAATAACCTACCTCTATATGTAAATTGGATGGACTGCAGGAGATCTCCAAAGTCACCATTTTGACCTCAAAGTGGGGAGTGAAGTAGGAGATGGCACAGGGGCAGGGTGACATGAGGAACACGGACACACAGGATGGCCACCGAGCCATAATTTGGCCACTTGACACACAAGACAGCTGCCAGACCACAATATGAAGAGAGACAGCAGAGCAAACACAGATACTGCCTGGGGCCACCAGAATGCCAGCACAATGTACTCACAACCCAGTTGATTAGTTTAAGGTGGGTGGGGGAGAGAATACACATGAGTAGCATATACTGCCTGCTGAAGTGTCTGGGTACATTCAACACCTTTGAAAGAAATGCGAACTGCTTGATACAAACTCAATACAAGGTGCTAATAGCCAGGGCTGCAGTAATCGTCCTTCTCAGAAAGAGCAATTAGCACCCATTACTACAGCAATGGATTTCCATGCAGACGCTGAAATTGACAACGTCTGCTCTGAAACTGACAATGGCCGCGCTGAAATTAACAAAGACTGCATTGGAACTGACTATGACTGCACCAAAACCATCAAGGATTCTGCAATGTTTGTAATAAATTGACCATGCTAGATTACCAATGGTGTTACAAAGACAATAACCTCATCACTAACCTATTATACACAAAATATATAAAAGTATCTTTACACATGCTCCGGGTTGAGGGAAGAATCGCAGCTCATCACTGCTGTTGGTGTCTTTCTCTCCCCGAGGCTCTGATATTTCCTTGTACAATAAATTCTGTTGTTGAACCCCGACTCTGACTCCGAGGCTGGTGATTTTCCTCACAACACTCCACACTCTGGGTTTCACACTCCAAGGTAACTAAAATCCCACTTCATTTAAATAACCAGCCATCTCCTGTCCAAAGGGCCTGTACTGTTCTATGTAAAAAATATAACTCATACCCCCAATTCCTACCGTGACAGTGAGAGAGCCTCTGTTATGGCAAAAATCTAACAAACCTCATCAACAATCTTTCTTCCCAAAGGTAGTCACACATTGGAATAAACTAGCAAGAAAATAGTCACAGACACATTGTTTGAAATCTTCAAGGACCATCTTTATACTATTCTATTTAAAAGTTTCCATTATAAGAACTATTACCATAGAGTGTCAAGCCTAGTTTAGCTGTTGCAACTTATATAAACATTGAAAAGAATACAAATATGAGTAATTTCAACACATATTCTATAGTATGTAGAAACTTTGTGATACAGAACTCTATGAATATATCAAGGAATGAACTCTTCAGGTTATCCATCATGTTGGCCTGATTTATGTTTCGGGATTTTGATTTCCTATGGTGCTAATTTATACAACCAGCCTCCCAAGGTATGTACTGTTTCTTCTCCTGCTATGAAGATGCTTCATGTTTAATATTGCCTGGAGGATTAGACTTTCGTAGAATCCCTACAGTGTGGAAACAGGCCCTTCAGCCCAACAAGTCCACACCGACCTTCCGAACAGTAACCCACCCAGAACCATTCCCCCTACCCTACATTTACCCCTGACTAATGCACCTAACCTCCACACCCCTGAACACCATTGGTAATCTAGCATGGTCAATTCACCTAATGTGTCCATCTTTGGACTTTGGGAGGAAACCAAAAAAAATCCAAAGTGTGTTTTTCTTTAAGAAAGCCAATCGCTGCAGAGATATCCACTTTTTTCTCTTTCCCGACATGAATATTTGTTTGCATGTGTGTGTTTTGGGGATATGTAAGTCAATAATCATTTGTACTTTTATAATACCGACAGTGTATGTTAACCATATATTGCATCGGATGCTTGCCTTGAAGAGGTTTTCCTCCTCTCTCCACAAGAATCTCAGTGAATCTCTCTCTCACTGCATCCCCCAGGTCATCTCCTCTGCCCTGAAGTTCTTCAAACATGTCCTGAAACAGACTTGCTACCACAACCACATTTGCTTTCTCAGTGCCTGCCTCCGTAACCAACTCATCCCACATGGACCCCGGACCACCTTTAAACCAGCAGAGTTCGGATCCAAACAGGACAAACAGTACAGACTACAGATTCAAAAACACCAGCAACAGTTCTCCTTCAAGATCCTCCGCTCCACGCTCACAGCATGTGCCGGCACCTAACAGTCAGCCCTGCCTCAGCTGAGGGCCACGCTCTCTCAGAATTGCAAAGGACCCACTCTGTACTACATCCTCAGGAGAATTCATACTCTCAACAATCAGTATTTCAACAGCATCTCAAATATCAAAAACTGTAAGTACAACAAACTTTTATATACGCATCTCCATAACCAGCACTCCTCAAACATTCCAAAAGATTCTCCTGGCCTCTGGAACTGCTCGGACACCATTAGCCATGCGGCTGTTGCAGCTACCATCCCCATGGTGATGGATGATGTCACTTCTGCTCCCCATCACGGCTGCTTCCACAGCCACTTCCGCCCCTCACAATTCCTCATGCACCACATGTGACATCACTTCCACCCCCTCACATCAACACTGATGTCACACGCTCAGTGACTTCCGTCCTCCCCACTGCCGTGGTCGCCACCACTTCCGCCCCCACCAACACCACACACCTGCATTCTGCTGACACGATCCCACAGGTCCCACTGTCACCATCCCTACCCCCCATAACCCTGAGGGGAACACCACCTGCTCATGACTCCACCCCCATTCCCCCTAACACCAGTTACAGGCTCCGCCCCCATTCCCAGCTCCACACCTACACCAGTTCCTAGCTCCCAGCCCTACCTAGTTTTCACCATTCCCCATTACCTCCCCCTCACTGAGGATGAACGATCAGTCCTCAACAAAGGCCTTACCTTCATCCCCCTCCGTCCACGCATCAACGAATTTAATACACGCCGTGACATCAAACACTTCTTCCACCGCCTCTGAGCTTACTTTCACAATCAGAATTCTTGCCCACCTTCCCAGGACCCCTTCGCCCACCTCCAACACACTCCATCCACCAGGACACCCCGTGCTGGCCTATTACCTGCCCTCAATCTCTTTATTTCCAACTGCCGCCGAGACATTAACCACCTCAACCTGTCTTCCCCTCTCCCCCACTCCAACCTCTCACCCTCACAACGTGCAGCCCTCCACTCCATCTGCTCCAATCCCAACCTCACCATCAAACCAGCAGATAAAGGGGGTGCAGTGGTAGTTTGGTGCACTGACCTTTACATTGCTGAAGCCACCTCCTCCTACTGCCCCCTCGACCATGACCCCACCCCCCATCACCAAACCGTCATCTCCCAGACCATATAGAACCTCATCACCTCAGAAGAACTCCAACCCACAGCTTCTAATCTCATAGTCTGGGAACCCTGCACTGCCTGGTTCTACCTCCTTCCCAAGATCCACAAGCCTGACCACCCTGGCCGACCCATTGTCTCAGCATGCTCCTGCCCCACTGATCTCATCTCCAACTACCTTGACACTCTCCTATCCACCCCCCCCCCCCACCCCGAGTCCAGGAACTCCCCACGTATGTTTGAGACACCACCCATTCCTCCGCCTCCTCCAGACATCCGTTTCCCCGGCCCCCAACCCCTCATCTTCACCATGGACATCCGATCCCACTACACCTCCATCCGCCATGACCAGGGCCTACAAGCCCCTCCATTTCTTCCTCTCCCGACGTCCCCAACAGTACCTTTCCACCGACACTCTCATTCGTTTGGCTGAACTTGTCCTCGCCCTTAACAATTTCTCCTTCAAATCCTCCCACTTCCTCCAGACGAAAGGGGTAGCCATGGGGACCCGTATGGGTCCCAGCTATGCTTGTCTCTTTGTTGGCAACATAGAACAGTCCATCTTCAGTAGTTACACCGGCTCCACTCCCCACCTCTTCCTCCACTAACATTGATGACTGCATTGGCGCCACCTCGTGCTCCCGCGAGGAGACTGTGCAATTCATCAACTTCACCAACACATTCCACCCCGACCTTAAATTTCACCTGGACCATCTCTGACACCTCCCTCCCCTTCCTGGACCTCTCCATCTCCATTAATGACGACTGACTTGACACTGACATTTTTTACAAACCCACTGACTCCCACAGCTACCTGGATTACACCTCTTCCCACCCCACCTCCTGCAAAAATGCCATCTCATATTCTCAATTCCTCCTCCTCTGCCCTATCTGCTCCCAGGAGGACCAGTTCCACCACAGAACACCAGACGGCCTCCTTCTTTAGAGACTGCAATTTCCCTTCCCACGTACCCTCCAACGCATCTCGTCTACATCCCACCCCTCCGCCCTCAAACCTCACCCCTCCAATCGTAATAAGGACAGAACACCCCTGGTGTTCACCTTCCACCCTACCAACCTTCGCATAAAGCACATCATCCAACAACATTTCCGTCACCTCCAAACAGACCTCACCACCAGGGATATATTTCCCTCCCCACCCCTTTCCACTTTCCGCAAAGACCGTTCCCTTCGTGACTATCTGGTCAGGTCCACGCCCCCCAACAACCCACCCTCCCTTCCTGGCACCCTACCTTGACACCGCAGGAATTGCAAAACCTGCGCCCACGCCTCCTCCCTCACCTCCATCCAAGGCCCTAAAGGAGCCTTCCACATCTATCAAGGTTTTACCTACACATCCACCAATATCATTGATTGTATCCATTGCTCCCGATAGGGTCTCCTGTACATTGGGGAGACTGGACGCCTCCTCGCAGAGCGCTTTAGGGAACATCTCTGGGACACTCGCACCAATTAACCCCACTGCCCTGTGGCCCAACATTTCAACTCCCCTCCCACTCTGCCGAGGACATGCAGGTCCTGGGCCTCCTCCACCGCCGCTGCCTCACCACCCAATGCCTGGAGGAAGAACACCTTATCTTCTGCCTCGGAACACTTCAACCCCATGGCATCAATGTGGATTTCACCAGTTTCCTCATTTCCCCTTCCCCCAACTCACCCCAACTCCAATCTTCCAGCTCAGCACCGCCTTCATGACCTGTCCTACCTACCTGCCTATCTTCCTTTCCAGCTATCCACTCCACCCTCCTCTCCAACCTATCACCTTCATCCCCACCCACATTCACCCATTGTATTCTTTGCTACCTTGCCCCACCCTCCTCCCTGACCCATCACCTCCATCTCCACCCCCATTCACCTATTGTACTCTATGCTACTTTCCCCCCAACCCACCCCCCCTCTCACTTATCTCTCCACTCAGCAGGCACCTTGCCTCTATTGCTGATGAAGGGCTTTTGCCTGAAACATCGATTTTCCTGCTCTTCGGATGCTGCCTGACATGCCGTGCTTTTCCAGCACCACTCTAATCATCAAAAATTAAGTTTTATTTTGATCATAAGTAAATAATTTTGTTTATTTATAAAAGTAGTTGCTTGATCTTTTTGGTTTAAAACCTAATACAGGTTAGGTCTTTAATTGGTTATTTTGGTGACTAGAAAAATGTCGTGACCTTTTGGGAACTAAAGCAAGAGTGCACTACTCCAAACTTAGGTGCAGCTCTTAAAATTAAATCACAAACTACTGGAATGATCATTTTCCATGTTAGGTCTTCATTTGAAATTCTCTGAGTAAAAGTAATCTTATGAAGCTCTGTGGAGTGCTTTATAAAGAAGTAAATTATAAAACAAAACCCTGATGGAGAATTATGCTATGTGCCTCTCTCCACCAGCACAATGAATTACAACAATGTACCCTTAAGATCACACCTAGTCTTTCACAAATAATGGCATTCAATGTTAGAAATGATCATTTAGGACTCAGGTGTGATCTGAATGTGTAATTTGTATAAGAACACCTGCAACAAGTCAGACATATTTTACAACAGTCTTCATTTCTGGCAAAATTTAAGGCAGATTTGATGTGATCTCCCTCTTTAAAGTGCAAACTTTGAAGTTCTCTCCAGGTCAATTCATTTTTCCACAAAATCATTAGAATCGCAAGGTTTGCATCTGTCACAAAACAAAGTAATTGAATGTTGGGCTGTGTGCCAGCTTGGTATGTTTAGATCGGTGTATTTCTATTCCCTAGCTAGCTGCCTCAATCCTTCTCCGTCAACATTTAGAGATTAAGTTAGTTTGTTCACATCCTTGATGTAACATTTGATTGTAAGATGAGCTTCAATCTCATATTTACTCAAAGCACTTATTTTCACCACGATAACATTCCCTAACTTTGGCCTGCCGCAGTTGTTCTGCTGCAGAAACCCTCATCCATGTTTTTGTAATCTCTAGATTTAACTGTTTTGATGTATTCCTGGTTGGTCTTCCACATTCATTAGGTTACCATTATAATGTTTTAACATTCTTGACACCCCATTGTCAGAGTTTGTGGAGGAGTTAGGGGAATGGCAGAGAGCTGTCAAACTGGAGATTGGGGGAATGGAGGTGGTGATGGATACAGGCAAAGCACGATCACTTTCTCAACAATAATTTTCAGGTGGGGATGGGACATTTGAGAAAATTCTCTTTAAACATATGATTTCAATCATTGACAGAAATAAAACTTGGGTGTACATGTTACAGTGCTATGGAGCTGGTTTCAAAATTCATCCACTAGCCTTTCTAGTCCATGATCAGCATTGGTGCCTCTGAGTGACAACCCCATTCGCTCATCCTGTGACTCACCATGCCCGCAGATTTAGAACACCCATCTTAATTAGAATGCACGTTTGCCACTGTTTCACTTTTATATGGAACATTCAAATTATTAAATAAAATCTGGGTAAGGTACTATAAATCTTATCTGCCTCATGAACATGTTCCAGAAGCTTTGTCAATAATTTTATTTCAGTTGTTTGATTCTGTTTTATTTCATCTGGCTGCTCAAACCATTAGCAAAATGATATACCACAGGGGCCTGCAGAGAATATAATCATATTGCAGCATGCATAATGAGATGGACTTGAAATAGCTATTAACCACTGTGAAGGCAGGTGGAATTATTCCAACTAAATTCTCTAGACCCCATGATGAAACACTGTTGTACCTCAGTTATTTAATTATTTCAATTCAACAGTTAAAAGCAGAGCAATTATACTACAGTGAATGTTTCTTCACACTTAAAAATAAAATAAATTTTTATTAATTTTATATATATTGGTACCTACTGCATTTTATTAATGAAACCATATTACTATTCATATATTATTAATTGTACCCAAATACATTCATATTATACGATAAATTCGCTGCTGCATGCTGCTTCGTTGGTTATCCCATTATCATCATCATATTTTTTAACATGAATAACAGTTTATTCATGAACAAGGCCATCATCCAGCACCACCATAATTACCTGTCCTGGATCATTGCTTCAGCTTCATTGCATACAAATCCATTTCCAGTCAGCCTTTTTGCTGTAACAGTTTTCTTGAATTTCCTTCCCCTTGCTTTTTTTTTCGATTTCTAATGAGCAGATGCAATGGCATCACACTGAATTAGACTTTATTGTGGTTGTTTGATACACATCAGTAACTTCTGTCGATACAGTAAGTTATCAAGTTACACTGAGTGATATTGTAAAGGTACCCAGTGAACAACATATTTTCTCCATGCAGGGCTCTAACTTAATTCAGTTTACCTAACATAGTACCTAACCTACTTTCCAGGATTCAGTTCAGGCTCAACATGTCTGTCATCAACAGACAAAGACGTAAATAAAGGTTAAATCTACAGTGTAAGGTTATCAGCCCTGAAGTTATGCAATTATAACTTAAAGTCATGTGAGGCCTTCAAAGAACAAAACCTGTCAGTAATTTATAGATAGATTTTTTGGGAGTTGAGGAAGTAGAGTTTCTCCCGCAACTAGCCCTGACACTCTGACCGCAGACCTTCATCAGGTGAGACTGACTACGCCTGCTAAAAAAGGCAGTGTTCGATAGTGTGGATTTGAGGTTTTCTCACAAATAAGAATCAGAAGCAAATGCTCTCCTGCGTGGAATCACACTAAAGCAAAGGAAGATAGGTGTGTTTTTTCCAAGGCTTAATCATCTTACCACAAAGCATTATGGCAGAGGAGATTCTCCAAGTAATGTCTGGGGCTCAGTCATCATGAATTGCTTCAATGACTTTCCCTACACCACAAGATCAGTTTTGGGAATGTTTACTGTCATTGCTGCAGTGTTTAATCATATTTGGTATTCTTTTGATAATGTATGTGCCTCTCCACAACAAAAGTATTCATGCTTGGGCTGATAAATGACAAGTAACACTACAAGGCAATGGCCATCTTTAGCAAGAGAGAGTCCAACCACCTTCCCTTCACATAGAATGCCAAAACTATCATCAAATCACCTACCATTTGTTACAATGCAAGACAGCCGAACCAATTCAGCCTTTCTACCTGTGTATTCATAACAGTTTCTCCAATAGTTCCTAACCATACTTTTGAATAATTAATTCCAGATGCTGATTTTGTGTCTCAAACAAAGTACTTAACAAGTTATTAAATACCCAAAACTTTAGCAGATAAAAAATCTTAACTAACAAGGTAGATTGATTAATGCCCATGCTTCAAACCCAAAACATTTGTCCTCAGACCCTATTCACACAAAAGACAGACAAACAAACATATGCAAGGGAGAATTTGAAAAAAACCCAAAGCTGGCCAGCTTAATTAATTGGTTTTCATGATGGGTTAGGCATAGAAGTGGAAGTCTTGGCTGATTTTCTGGAGCCTTGGTTCACTCAGGTAAAGGTAGAAACACTTCTGACTCAGTTTTACACTCTCTGGTGTTCCAAAAGCTGATGTGGGAGACAAGGCAGGGAACTTCCAAATCTTGATACGGTGTTGACAGCAGCTAGCTCATTTCACGTAGGGGACTTCTACTGCCTTCCAAAGTCAACACATAAACAAAGCCAATACACCGGGACGTCCCATCGTGTTAAGCAATGGGATCCTGTGTGAGAACCTCTCTGGCTATGTCAAAGGCATCTTGAAATGCATAGTACAGTGGATTCCAGCCTCTGTCACAACACTACAGATTTCCTCCAGAAACTTAGCACCTACGGACTAGTCAAACGGGGAACATTCCTTGTCACAATGGACATGTCAGCACTCTACACCAACATCCTCCACGATGACAGCATTGCTGCAACAGCCTCAGTACTCAATCCCAACAACTGCCAATCTCTGAGCATCATCCTACAACTCATCCAATTCACCCTCAACCACAACATTTTCACCTTTGACAACCAGTTCTTCATCCAGACACACTGAACAGCCATGGGGACCAAATTTGCACCCCAATATCCCAACATTTTCATGCATAAGTTCAAACAATACCTCTTTGCTGCACAGGACCTCCAACCAGCACTGCACACCAGATATATTGACAATATTTTCTTCCTCTGGACTCATGGAGAGTAGTCACTGAAACAACTATACAGTGATATCAACAAGTTGCATCCCACCATCAGACTTAACATGGACTACTCTTTAGTATCTGTCTCATTCTTGAACACTTGCATCTTCATCTAAGACAGGCACCTCAGTAACTCACTCTACTGCAAACCCACGGATAATCTCATAATGCTGCACTTCTCTAGCTTCCACCCAAACATGTTAAAACAGCCATCCCCAATGGACAAGCCCTACACATACACAAGATCTGTTCAGATGAGGAGGAATGTGACAGACAAATGAAGGTGCTGAAGGACACCCTCATTAGAACAAGGTACAATATGCAACTCATCGCTCACCAACTCCGACATGCCACAGTGAGAAACAGTAATGACCTCAGGAGGTCATTACCCTTTGTTGTCCCGTACTTCCTAGGAGTGGAGAAATTACACCATGTTCTTCGCGGCCTGCAACATATTATCGATGAGGATGAGCACCTCATTAAGACTATGCCTCCACTTCTCACCTTTAAACAACCACCAAACCTTAAACAGACCATTGTTCACCACAAACTGCTTAGACTTCAGGACAACATCGACCACAACACAGTACAACCCTGCCATGGCAACCACTGCAAGACGTGTCAGAGTGTTGACATTGATACCACCATTACACATAGGGACACCATCCACTACGTACTTATGTGACTTGGTGAACATTGTCTATCTCATACGCTGCAAGCAAGGATGCCCCAAGGCATGGTATGTTGGTGAGACCAAGAAGACGCTATGACGACGGATGAATGGACACTGCACAACAATTGCCAGACAGGGATATTCCTTCCCCGTCAGGGAACACTTCAGCAATCAGAGACATTCAGCCTTGGTTCTTCGCCTGACCATCCTCCAAGGTGAACTTCAGGATACGCAACAACGTGGTGTGGCTGAGCAGCGGCTGATGGCCAAGTTCGGTACCCATGAGGATGGCCTCAACCGGGACCTTGGGTTCATGTCATACTATAGGTGACCCCACTACACTATACACTCACTCTCTCACACACACACACACACACACCACACTCACACTCACACTCATGCACACACCCTCTCACAGGCTTACAATCTGTCACAGTCATGCACACACTCTACCAAGCATGCATGCAAACACACTCACACTCAGTCTCTCTCTTTCTCTCTTTTGAACACATACAAGTCTATGAGGTGATATTGCATTTGCAGAATTGCATTTGCAGATACATTCTATTTTGTTCAAAAAGCACACAATCTGCAGGAAGTCAATCCATGTAATATTTTACAAATCCCGACTTTGGAAATAGAACCAATCTGACTCAAGATTGGGGTACAGACAGACTCTAACCTCACACCTTTAATTCCTTGTCTGAGCTGAGATGTCACTTCTTTTTTCATAAAGCCTGAAGTTATCTCGAGAATGTGACTTGAAAAACGTTCTGGGATTTACATATTAATGAACTGAAACTTGCAACTCATTCTAAAAGATGAAAGACTTAACAGCAATCTAGATTTTTCAAGATATCATATCAGTTGCATGACACTATGGTCTTTTGCTATATAAAGTCTGTGTCTTATGATCCTGCTCCACAGCTACTTGATGAAAAAGCCGTGCTCCAAATGCTAGTATCTCCAAATAAACTTGGACTATAACCTGGTGTTGTTTGATATTTTAACTTTGTCCTCCAGAAAACACAGTTCAAATACAACTCTTCCCTGGAATAACACAGATACCAACATCAAGCTTTTACATATTGACTACAGCTCTGCCTTCAACACCATAATTCCAAACAAACTCATCTGCATTCTCCAGCAGCTAGGTCTTGGCTCCCTCTTCGACTTTCTGGCTCATAGACCATAATAAGTAAGAATAGGCACAATGCATCTTCCATGATAATTCTTAACACAACAGCCTCCTACTGTATCTCACTTACACTCATAACTGTGTGACCAAATTCCACCCAAGACCATTTACAAGTTTGCTGATGAAACACCGCTGTAAGTCAGATCTCAAACAACAACGAGGCAGAGCACAGGAAAGAGATTGAGTTCTTAGAGGCATGGAGCTGTGACAATGCTGCTCCTTTAGCAAGGTTATGTTGTCCTTGGTTTTTTTCAAGAGGGGTTGTAAAAGACAGAGGTTCTGATTTGTCTGGCTTTTGGGACGTTGCTAATGGCTGACAGATACTGCCTAAGGCAACAACCAGGGAAAAGGATTTTAGTTTTTTTTTCAAGACATGTACAATGAAAGGGGAGTGGCCAATACTCCCAGTTCAGGTTCGTTTTGGTTTGGGCTTTTGCAAACAGTCTGTTCGAAGCTGCTGGGAAAGAAAGTTCCTTGTTTCAGGCTGATTCTTTCTGTAATATCTCCTGTAAGAACTTAGTTTGAACTTACTTTTTTTGCTGAGGGATGTGTTTATGGAGATGTTGTAACTGGAACAGCTCCTTTGTTAAGTTGCAGAGGTATCATGTCGATTGGGTTTTCAAATAGTTGTTATTCTACATTCTGTTTTCTCTTGCTTGTGTATCATTCGGTGGTGCGTAAATAAATTCTGTTTTACTTGAAGTCAAGTGCATCAGCATCAGCTGACCAACTGCATCACTCCTGGAATATCCATCTTACATCTGCCTAAAACAATTCAACATGTTAGGGTCTGGGCTACCTTCTTGAAATGTTTTGAAGGGGTCTGGCTTGATGCCTAACAGTGAAAAGACAACAATCTCTCCATAAATGTCAACAAAATGACGGAGCCAATCATTGACTTCAGGAAGAAGAATGAAGGACATACTTCTGTTTGCATCAATAGTGCTGAGGTGGGGATGGTCAACAGCATCTCTATAGGTCTGATAGACAGTTTCTCTATCAGACCTACAAAAGCATTCAGATCATATTTCTTAAGGGCAATAAGGGATGTGCAAGAAATACTGTCTTGGCAATGGAACCTACACCCATTGAATGAATTAATAGTTTTGGAAAACATCTTTTCCCTCACCACCTCATACTCAAGAAATTACTTTATTCTAAGGCATCATACTTTTGGTCCCCTAGCAACACTCCACCAGGCATGACAATGTTCCAATTGCTTTGGATAGGAGACAATACAAACTTAATTCAATGAGGTTGGTATAAACAACTTGAATCACACAATGAATGGGAATATTCCAATCCTCTGTACTCACTCACCCATATTTATATTAACCCCATTACTTCAATATTGAAAATCATCTGATTTATTTTAAAATTATGCATTTATTGAATATACATAATTTTGCTTGGGAAAATGTGAAGTCTACATTTTCTGTCAATTCATAAAGTGTAAAGGTACCTTGAGCAATGGCATTCTTATGCCAATTTGATGTCTTTGATGAGACTGTTAAACCTGAGACCTGAATAGCAGGAGAGGAGCTCTGTGAGTGATAGGTCTGTGTTGCATTAATCAGACTAAGAGGCATGGTCAGAAGAGATGTATTGTGAGGATGCATTCAATCTCATTATATGTTGGGTTATGTCTCACGGTCAGTATATCACTATAACCTTAAGAGACATGCTCATAATATTTATCACTGCCCCACATCATGTAACCTGAAGGTTTAAAGATCTTACAGTCTTACAGTCCATCTTGCCACAGATTACTATTGAAAACATGCTGCTCTGTTGTAACTTAATAATTGAAAATTAGCCCAAAACTTTATGTACTTGCAGTGGTGCTGTTTATACATAATAGTCAGCTCTAATGAATATGTTTGGACTCTTCCATAATAAAGATATCCATACTGCTTTTCTTATCTTAGAAAACATGTCATAAGCATTGCTGCATCAGGTAAAGTACCTGCTGGAAGTAAGCCCATACCATTGCCCAACATATGTAAGGTTCCAGTCCCTGGGAATTCAACTCCTCAGCAACATGATCCCAATCTTTCCTCAGGCTGTGTCTTGCGCAGACCCTATTGAATAGACAGTGAGCCATTGAGTGAAGCTGGCTGCCTAAATTGAAATGATAGTGCTGTTCACTCTCCATTGTACAGAGTCTGTACGTAGCTCAAAGGACCGTGAAGAAGCTTAAGAGCCACTTCAATGAAATCATGCAACTGTAGTGAGTGAACTCAAATTCGACCGTTCTGCAGCTTAAACTGTATAAGTGCAGGATCACGCCCAAAAGTCACTTTAAAATAATCCCTAGTCTGAAAAGTTCTGTCACATAATAACATCAAAATTCTTTCTCATATTTTTGACCCTCAGTTACCAGAATGTGACATTAATTATTTGTACCAGGATGAGAAGTTAAATTCTAAGAGTGGAAATTTTGTGCTCTTCCTCTGATGAGTTTGGCAATCATGGATCTGGAAAAAGGTGGGAAGTAGGTTTTTCAGGAATCTGCTACCTTGCACCTAAGCCAATGGCAGGGAATCTCATGGATGTCTTTCACTGGGGCGATTAAGTGAACAATTAATGATGTTTTCTTGCTGCCTCTGGTGTTAGTCAAATAGTGAGAAGGGGGCCCAACATATGGGGAGTATGACAAGCAAACTCATGTGGGGTTGCTTGTGGGTCGAGGGGTGGTTTCTTGCTCAAAGGCATTCAGTGTCTGATCAAGAGGCTTAACGTTGGGAAGATTGAGGTTGGATTGGGACCTGCCAAGAGGCATGCCCTGCCCAATCTTCCTGACAACTCACTAGGCTCTAATCCAGTGAACCCTTTCCCACAATCACCTCTTACTATCACTTCTACCAAGTACATCTCCAATTTATGACTGTGAAATAACAACTGTAGAAAAGCTGTATCTAGGACTTAGAGTCATAGAGATGCACAGCACAGAAACAGACCCTAGCTCCAGCTTGTCTGTGCCGACCAGATATCCTAACCTAATCTAGTCTCATTTGCCAGCACTTGGCCCATATCCGTCTAAACCCTTCCTATTCATATACCCAAACAGATGCCTTTTAAATGCTGTAATTGTACTAGCATCCACCATGTTCTCTGGCAGCACATTCCATACACGCACCATCCTCTGTGTGAAAAAGCTGCCCCTTTCCCCTCTCACCTTAAATCTTTACCCTTTAGTTCTGGACTCTCCAACCCCCTGGAAAATACCTTGTCTATTTACCCTATCCATGCCATGATTTTATAAACCTCTATAAGGTTACCTTCTCAGCCTCCAACGCTTCAGGGAAAACAGTCCTAGCCTATTCAGCCTCTCCCTATAGCTCAAGTCCTCTAACCCCAGCAACATCCTTGTAAATCTCTTCTGAGCCCTTTCAAGTTTCACAATTTCCATTTGATAGAAGGGAGAGCAGAATTGCACACACTATTCCAAAAGTGGCCTAACCAATGTCCTGTACAGCCACAATATGAGCTTCCAACTCCTATACTCAGTGCTCTGACAAATAAAGGAAAACATACCAAACACCTTTTTCACTATCCTATCCACCTGCGACTCCACTTTCAACGAGCTATGAAGCTGCACTCCAAGGTCTCTTTGTTCAGCAAGACACCCTAGGACCTTACCATTAAGTGTATAAGTCCTGCCTGATTTACCTTTCCAAAATGCAGCACCTCACATTTTCTAAATTAACACTTGTTTGTTGCCTGGGAATCATTTACAATGGAAGGCCTTGAGTAGGTGCAGTAACACCACTAGACACCAGCTCACTGAAGATCTCACATTCAATGCAGCACCTGACCCCTGTTTACCTTGCAGCTCTTGCTGAGCTGGACTTGCATTCCCAGAATCTTTGATCCTGGAAAATGCTTGTAACCATCCAGTTACGTGGTTGAGAGAAACAAGATGCTGTTGGCTGGACAGAAAGAAAAAAAGGCAACACTGTGCCAGCAACCGAGATGCCCATCACTTCCACAAGATTCACAACCTCCAGGTCTCAATTCCTTTCAGCATTCATCTTGCATTTCCCTCCTGATTGGCACTCTCAAAATCCCAGTCATGCCACACTAAGCCAGCTCTGTCTGCACAGTTTGCTATAAGCCTCTTGCTGTGCAATGGATTAAATATTTCCAGGCCTATGTTTTGTGTAGCAGAAACCTTCACTGAACTTCATCATTCTTATCTTATCTCTTGGCACCACACTTGCAGACAGGCAAACATAGATTCTGCTCCTACTGGCTGGTATTTACTGATGAAATTGGGTGATAGTTCAGCACTAATTTACATTGTGTTGGTTATCTTGACGTTAGAATTAATTTTATAGTGAAAAATGTGTGGACATCACTGTTCATTCAAGGTAGCTATTAGCAACCAAGTAGCTCATATCAGAGATATGCATTGCTCTATGAGGTTATGAGACTGTAGAGGCTTACAAAGCTAAATGAATGCTAAAGGTTGCAGACAAACAACTTTATACTTATACATTCTGTACTCAAATAGAGAGGCCTTTATCAGCATTGTGCTGTATTTCAGAGAAAAACCTTAAGTACTTTCCAATGAAAGAAAATATTGAGAGTCTATTCTGACACCTCAGCCATGAATTGGAAAAGGAAAGCTGAATATGTTTTTCCTGTTTGATAGATAATCCTTTATTTCCAAATCTATTATTTAACTTGCCACTTCTCAACATTTCAATGAGACTGTGCAACTGTATCTGCCGCCACCATGAATATAATTTACCATGGGAGAAACAATCTGGGTTTGATTAATTGTCATGTCATGGATTCACAAGTGTTATGGCACAGAAAGAGGCCATTCAGCCTATTATAGCTCCACCTGCTCATTAAATAAGCATTATCTCATGGCAATTTCCTGCTTTTGTCCCATGCTCTTGCATTTTTTTTAATCCAAATCTTCATCTACCTCCATCTTGAATGCCTCAATTGAACCTGCCGCTACCAAGCAGTGCATTTCATACTTATAACTACTCTGAGTAAAAAGCTTTTTTCTCACTTCACCCTTACTTCTTACGTAGATCACTTTAAATCTATATCCTCTTGTTTTTGTTTCTTTTACAATTGTAGATCTGAAGTCGATAATCAATTTTCACACATGATTTAAGAAAAAGGAACAGAGACTTAAACTATTGACCAGAGACTTAACAGAACTAGCCATATAAATGAATGTCACAAAACGGAGTAAGAGTCTGAAGGGTTAATGCTAAGGAGTACCTTAAATGGTACTCACCATGTTGGTTATTGCTGAAAAAGACATTTTTGTTGAAGCTTTTCATTTTACACTGAAAAGGCCATTTGCTAGAAAGACCAAAACAAAAAAAAAGGTGAAGAATGTTGTTTTCTATTTACATTGATATTTTTGCCAATTGTCCTGAATGCCATCTGGGACAAGTGTATTGACTTATACCATAAGATGTAAAAGAAGAAATAGGCCATTCTGCCCTTTAAGTCTTCTCTGATATTCAAAGAGATCATGGCTATGTATGGGAGAGAAATTGGGATAATGGCATTGAGATAGAGGATCAGCCATGATCATATTCAATGGCGAAATAGGTTTGAAGGGCTGAAGGAAAATTGCATTCACCAATAGTCTGAAGACATATCAGTTTCAGAGACTGATTGGGTGCTGGATTCTCATTATTTTCAAACATCTGTCTAGTCCTTAGTGTGGGATTTAAGATAGTTCATATATAATTGCGAACTGATGGTTTTCCAATTCTTATGAAATATTTTCTTATATTCTAACATAAACAAACATTTAAAAACATTGACATAATAGAGCTGAAATTCAGTGTAGTGAGATAAAGTCTGGTCGTTTGCCCACTTTGATGTTTTCCTGATCCATTGGGTAATGTGCAGCCTATAGGCAATTATAACGAGTGCCTTTTTTGTTAGAAATATTCAAAGGTCTATTTCAGGCTGAATCTTTTGTACTTTCAGTATGATTAAAAACTCACAACGTAGTCAATCCAAAGTTCATCTTTCTCTATATTTTCATAAGGTGAGTGTGTTGCTGGCAAGGGCAACAAGCTCTCATTGTTCTTGAAGTGAATAGATTCCTCAGCCGTTTCAGGGGGCAGTTCAATTTTAACAACATTGCTATGAAAAATTTACATAAGATCTAGGAGCAGGAGTAGGTAATGAGTCCTTTGAGCCTGCTCTGCCATTTAATACAATCATTGCTAATGTCATCTCAGCCTCAACTTGACATTCCTGCATGGTCCCCATAACTCTTCAATGCATTGCTAATTGAAAATCTGTCTATCTCTTCCTTAAATTTATCCAATGTCCCAGCATCCTCAGCCCTGTTTGGAGTCACACGTAGGTATACCAGGTAAGGATTGCAGAATTCCTTCCTTACAAGGCATTTGGGAACCAGATGGGTTTTTAATGACAATTGATAGTAGTTTTATGGTACCATTATTGTGACTACTTTTCAAGATATTTTCTCATTAACCTGCTCAGAAATATTATTAAACACCTCTGGAACAGGTAGATCCCATACCCAGGTCTAACTGGGTCAAAGATAGGGACGCTACTATTGCATCTCAAGAACCCAAGACTAGTTTTCAATGCTACATTTTCCAACAACAACTGTAGTTGAATTTGAGAACATTGGACTGATTGCGGATTATTAAATCCAGTGACATGATCACTATGTCACCTCCCCAATGATATTATTTTATCACAGGTTTCCCTCTCATGCATTATGTTGAGTCTGTACTCAAATTGAACCCATTTCTTTCCAGTACTTCTGCTTATAAAGGTGAAACATTGCTACCTATAACTATCAATACTGTTTCTCAGCAGAAATATTTTCATCCCTTTTTAAGAAGTACCATTTTATCAGAAGTGAATTACTTTCTTTGAGAGTCAAGAATGTGGTACTGATGAAGGGCTTTTGCCTGAAACGTCGATTCTCCTGCTCCTCGGAGGCTGCCTGACCTGCTGTGCTTTTCCAGCACCACACTCTTGACTCCAATCTCCAGCATCTGCAGTACTCACTTGCACCTACTTTCTTTGAGATGCAGTTCTACACATCTAATATCCTGTGGAGAAAAATAAACCTTTACAATCTGGCTTTCCCCAAGCTTAATTAATGGAATAACATTTCTTTAGTGATAATATTTAACAGAATTGAAAGCTTTCTCCTCTTTGTTTTGATCAGAGGTTTAAGTGGGTATCTTCAGACTGAGAGTGACATTTCTAATCAAGGATCAAACATGTTTCTCTTCTTTCAATATTGACTGTTTTTATTTCAGATGTTTTTTTTTTATCTCAATTCATCCTGGCTTGCTGTGAGGTGTGCAATGCCTGCGTACGGAAGTGTTTGATGATAATGACTTTTCATATTCTATTCAAATGATTGGCTGGTGCAGTGACAGAATAGAACCATTAGAGGGCAGCATTTAGCTCTCGTTTCATCCACTGCTCAGCTCAAACCTCCAGCTGAAAAATTGCAGGTGGAAGTAAGGTATGTGAACCTTTTCAATATGTCATAGACAAGGGTGTCCTGGGCTCATATTTCCAGGAGCAGCATATAAATCAGTTGGATTGTATCTATTACCAACAGGTCAGTGTGGATATTTTTAACCAGGACCTTGTAAAAATCAAATTAACCAAATAATAAGTCTAGTTCAAGCATTCAAGAGTATAAAGCAGAAAATGTGTGAGAGCATATTAATGTAACATACACAAAGAAATTACAGCAATGCAGAATCCAAAAATGGAGAGGAGAGAAGGTGGAAATGCCCTTTACATGGTGGGATAATTCTCATTATTAAGTTAATCACAAAGGAAGCAAGATATTAGGTTTTGGTGTTAATCTCCTCTCATTAGGAAGAAGAGGGTCAGTGTAATGTTTAACATGAAATGTCCTCCAATATACAGTGTGTCATTTTTATACTGGCTAGTTGTATGGCATCTGAGCCTCTGCCATGGAGAGGCAAGACTTTTACTAAAGGAGTTTAACCCAGGCTTCCACAGTTCAGCTGGAAAGTTACCGGTTACTACACAGGTGTCAGGAAACCCACCTGTAAAGGGAAGGCCACAAGTGGTAACTTAAGATGATAAGTGCCTTTTAAAGAATTCTTAAGAACATATAAGCATTATTAGGCCATTCAGTCCTTCAAACCTATCACACCTTTCAATAAGATCATGGTTTCAAACCTATTTTCCTGTTTGCCTCCTCACCCCAACAGCTCTTTATTCTCTTGTCTATCAAAATACAAAAATTCTTCCTTTAATAAATAACTATAAAGACTAATAGGATCGGAAGAAACACATTTGTCTCCACTGGAACCTCATGTTACACCACTTGATCTTTCAGCAGGAACAAGTAACATCAGCAGATTAAGTGCAGCCTAATCTAATCTCTGACATTAACCCTTTCAGAATCTTTACCATTTAAACCTTTCCTCACTTCCATCTTAAAAGGGAGAACTCTTATTCATAAACTGTTTCCTAGTTTGAGTCTTTCCATTCTCCCACTTTTCACTCCCTATTCAGTCCTCTCAGGAACCAGTTTACATCTAGCGTCCTCATTTAGCATTTGGCCTCCCCTCTGCCAGTCATGGAGTTGTTGTGTCTCACAGCTCCTGTTTGTGATTTCAGACTCCCCATCATGATCGTTGATTGACAGTCTTGTGTGTTGCTGAGATTGCTTCTCTCTTCACCCAGTTCCCATTCCTGATTGCTGGCCATCCTCTTCCCCTGAATATTACTGACCATGCTGAAAGGTCATTGGCAGTAAGTGCCTGCTATTCATTTTCCCACCAAAGCATTTCTTGCCAAATTGCCTGTCTGCCAGATGGAGGTTGAAATAGTCATTATAAGCACCGACTGTTAAATTTGACAGAACCTCTCTCTGTCTGTCTCTCTCTCGTTCCCTCTGTCCTTTACCTTGTCTTACTCCACAGCTATTTTCACCGTCTTACATTTGTGCCATCTCCCTAAAAATTTTGAGTCAATGTTCCAGCTCTATTCTTTACATAATTTGAGAATGGAATATCACTGTCATTTATCACATATGGATGCAATTATAGTTATTCTGAGTGATTAAAATTGAAATGTACAAGACTGCTGAGAATTGAATCTAGTTAATGTTTTAAAGCAGTAATCCACATCAGTTCAGCAATTTTTGTAGCACTCTTGATGCTATCCATTATAGGTTATACTGATGTATCAGTACAGTACTTAGGGAGTGTTGGACTGTTGTGGGTATCATTCATTAGCTGAGCTCTTGGATTAGAGCCCTTTGTGCCTGCTGGGGTTGGTGTGATGTGTATTCTACAGTGCTGTTTGGAGAAGGAAAAAGAGCTCTCCAGCTGCCCTCTCCAATATTTTTCCTTGAATAATACAACATGCACAAAATAAAATAGGCTAACTCATTAAATTATTCTTGGTGAAGTCTTTGTGGTGCGGTATGACTGATGTGCAATATGACTAATCTACTTGTCTGCATAAAAATTGTAACAAAGTTAGGTGCACTGTAGATAGTGTAGAAATTTGCATAAAATTACAAAAAGAATATTGATAAGCTAAGAGGAGAATAGGCAAAATTTGTGTGGTATGGCGTTCAGTTGGAGCTAATTTTCTTTCTGGCATCTTGGTACTTTGAGAACAAACACATGGGTTGTCATAGAAACATAGAAGATAGGAGCAAAGGACAGGCTATTCAACTCCTCAAGCCTGCTCCACTATTCATTATGAATATGGCTGATCATCCAACTCAATAACCTAATCTTGCTCTTCTCCCATATTCCTTGATCCCTTTAGCGATAAGAGCTGTATCTACAACTACTTCAGAATGCAAAATATTTTTGGCTCAACAATTATCTGCATTAGTGAATACTACAGACTTGCTGCTTTCTGGGTGAGCAAATTTTGCTTCATCTCAGTCCTAAATGTATCTAAACTCCTTTGACTTCTGTATATTGGTTGTAAATTACTAAGGCCCAAGCATTGACCTTGCAGCATTCTGATTGTCAAAATTTCCAACTTAAAAATGCCCGGTCTATCCTTTCTATCCATTAACACAGCTATGGTTTTTCTAATCTGTTCACTCTGGAGCAGGTGGGATTTGAACTTGGGTCTCCTGGCTCAGGAAGTAGGGACACTACCACTGCTGCAAGAGCCTCCCAATCAACTTTCTGGTTCTAGAATTTTCTTTGAATTAACTCAAGAATATTTCATTATTTTTGGAAATTAATATACCAATAGTGCCTTTTTTTAAACCCCAATTGAACCTGCACATACCTCCTGACCTTCTGGATAGTTCTGGCTTCGTGTTACTCAACTCCTGCCACAAGGCAACAGCAGTTTTATTTCTTCTGCCCTTTTTTTCCCCTAATGCACTGAAGTATTCACTCTCAATTCCACTCCAAGACTGTAAACTCTTGTAAAGAAGGTATCAACTTCAGTTACCACACACAAAACATGCCTAAAGTTGAACAAAAATAATGTCTTCTCTTCTTAGATCACACAGAATAGAAATACAGATCTAACTTAAAGCTAAACATTGTTCTGCTCACTTTAGAGCCCAAGTTTCTGTAAAATAATAACGCTATCATGAGCCATCATTATAATAGTCACTACAGTTAAAATAATTAATTCAGAGAACAAGATCTTAAGCATTTGAGAGATGTGGAAAAAGTCCTATTTAAATACATGCCCTAAAGCTTTCTTCAGTGATGAAATAGCTTCATCTAATAGCAGTTCTGTAATAGTGATACTACACACTAAATTCTTCAGAAATGTCAGCAACACGCCAACAGCTACTCGTGCAATTATTATAAAGTTACAATCAATAATCAGAGGCATGGACACACCGTTTTCCTGACCAGTGCTCCCTGTGATGAGGGTGCTTGATTAGCGAATTAACCCTAGTTTTCCCTTTCTTTGCACTGAGATTGTTAGGAATTATAAAAAAAAAGGACAATATGGAAAGCTTGGAATGAGAAAAAGCGGGAGTGTTGTAAGCCACGCAATGACCAGTTTCGTAGGTGCTGACAATATTTGAAAGATTCACTAATTTGTGTTGGGTCTATTCAATGTTGATGAGGACACAATAAGATGTTTATGTGAAATCCCACAAAAGGTGATATCTCCGCTCAGACATTGCATTAAAGGCATGAGGTTAGAGAGTGCAGGTATTCCAATCTTGAGTCAGACTGGTTGTGTTTCCAAAGTAGGACTTTATAAAATGTCACATAGATTATTTAAAAAAAAAAGCCTGCCTACAGACTGTGTGCTTTTTGAATAAAATAGAATGGATCTGCAAATACAATTCTGCAAATGAAAATTCACCCCATACTTTATAAATGTATGTGTGTGGGGGAGGGGGGGGGTTGTTGTAGAGAGAGCTAGTGAGGTGATTGAGTGCGGAAGAGAGAGATTGTGAGTGTGTGTATGTGTGAATGTTTAGTTGAGTGTGTGCATGAGAGTGATGGAGTATGTCTGTGAGAGGGTCTGCATGAATATGTAAGAGTGTGTGTGTGTGTGTTGACATGAACTCAAGGTCCCACACGCACACCCTCTCATAGGCATATACTTCAACACATTCTCTCTCTCTCGCTCTCTCTCTCTCTCTTCCCCACCCCCCTCCCCCACCCCTCACAGCATATATATATGGGATGAATTTGCATTTGCAGAATTGTATTTACAGATACATTCTATTTTGTTCAAAACGCACACAATCTAGGCAGTCATTTTTTTAATAATCTATATGACATTTTATAAATTCCTACTTTGGAAATAGAATCAGTCTGACTCAAGATTGAATACATACACACTCTAACCTCATACCTTTAACGCATTGCCTGAGCTGAGATGTTACTTTTCTTTATATAAAATCTTAAATTGTCTCAGGAATGTTCTGGAATTTACAAATTAATGAATCAAAACCTGCAATCCATTCAAAAAGATGAAAGACATCACTGCAATCTCGGTTTGTTCAATATATTGCATTAACTTTATGACACTATGACCTCTTGCTATAAATTCTGTGTCTTGTGATCCTGCTCCTCGAACTGCCTGACGAAGGAGCAGTGCTTCAAAAGCTTGTACTTCCAAATAAACGTATTGGACTATAACCTGTGTTATGTCATTTTTAACTTTGTCCAGTCCAACACCAGCATCTCCACATTAGGAGTTGCAGTGGTATTGGATAAATAAGGCTGATTTGCTGCTTCAGATTCCCCTTTAGAGGGATTAAGTAAGATCAGCCAGTATAGAAAAGGGAGTGAAGGCAGAAATAAGAGAGTGAACATACTTCATGAGATGAACAGATTTCTTTCAGAGAGTAGCTTCATACGTTTTTGATGGGTTTAATGGAACAATGAAAGAGACTTTAGTCTCAACTTGTAATAGCAACATTCGAAGCATATCAAAATTATGAAAACAAAGTTCAGCTATTGCTGAAACTCTGTGATGAAAATGTAGGAAATATTTACCAGGTCAGGTATTATCTCTGTAGGTGCTGTATGGTCTCTTGAATTTTTCCAGCTTTTTCTAAGCAACCAAAGTTACATTGACCTAGAAGTTCATAGGTGTAAATATTGGTGCACGATGACAAAATATGTTCAGCAACGGGAAACAGGTTGTAATCAGCCACAGCATCTCTGATGTAGGAAGCAGAAAACTGGCAGGTAGTGCATTCCTCATTGCCGACAAAAGACCTTTCTGTGAGAATGTGTGCTCGTTGGAAAAGGACACAGATGAATTTGAATGGGATGTGATGAATATTGGTTAATACCACTGCAAAGGTCAAATAATTAATAAGGATAACTTGTGTCAAACACTAACTTGATTGGCTTTTGCAAGCATATCCAGCAAAGAGTGATCAGCTGCAAGAGAAGCAGTATATGAAGGCCAGGAATATCGTTAGAAAAAGAGTAACATAACAAGTTCAGGCCAGAAGAGAGATGATCAGACAATTCCGCTATCAATCATGTTTGAAGACTGTATTCTTTTATGTGTTGGGAATGGATTTACTGTAAATAATTTTATTACTCTACAATGGTCCACTTACGCCTCTTTTCTGAAGGAAAATCCTAATTTTGTCTGATGATGTTTCTGTCATGTTGAGAAGTAAAATTTGTTGACTGTAAACACTGCACTGTCCAAATCCAATTCAATGGTTGATATAGTGATGTCAATATCTACTTGGTGGAAACAATCAAATCGATTTTTCTGTAATTGATGATCATGCAGAGGGTCTTGACAGTAACAGGCATACTGATTGCATAGAACTGCACTGACCACTTGGGCAGTTGGAACCATACCTTATCAGGGAGTAGTCTAGAAAGGCAGACAAAAAATATATATCACTCCTGGTGCAGCAAAAATGGGTTGGCAGTCATTCAATCTCTTTGCTGTGCTTCTGTTTTTTTCTTCCTTTATATGTATTTGTTGAAAAAGATTTCAGAATTTATGCTCCATTGAGCTACATTTGATTTATGAGAATTTCATGTGCAGAGTATCTCATGAGGTGCAAATGTTATTGCTTACTTTTGTTTAAAATCAGTGATGTGAACAAAAATCAAGGTCAGTGCTGTCTAAAGCAGAGTTTACCCTGTTTGTTTCGTACAAGGGATGTTCACTTTCCTCAAACATTATTAAGTATCCCTACAATCAATGATAAATAAGCAAATGTAATTCAGGGCAATGTGGATGTCGGGATGGTGGGGGTGGGGTAGGCTCGGAGGGTATGGTGGTAGAGAAGAGGAGCAGAGGAAGCACTTGGCCACTATGCCATGATTCTAGTAACGTCTGTTTGCAAATAAATATATGGGTAAGCCATTTAGTGGATGCTTAATATAGAACACACAGCCAAGCATCAAGTCTTTCAGTTCAGATTGTGCATGCCAGTGTTCATACTCTGTACACACCTTTATTTAATCCTGACGTGTTCCAGATTCAATCATTTCATTAAATGACTGAATTGCGTTTCCCCAAACACAGGAATAATTTGACGTATTTGCTGGTTTGTCCTGTGTGGGAGCAATGGCTGTTTGGTGACCAGCTGTGAAAGCGCTGTAACCTAGCAAAACACAGTGAGTGAAAACTGGATGGACAAATAAATGAAACCACATCATAGAGACAGAGTTATGGAGGTTAGTTACAGAATGTCAGGCATTATACTGATGCTTCCATAAAGTTGAAATTAAAACGCATCGGAGGGAAGAAACAGCATATTTTGCCTAAGCATAACATTGATTCAAAAGAGTCAACATGGGTTGGTCCCTAATTTGGCCTATCCTGGAATTATTTTCTCCTTTACAGGACGGTAAGTTCAGTGGCTGCAGAGTTAATTTAGAAACAAGACAAGTTGACTGCCTAGCTGTTAACATCTATGGGCAGCTAAATAGCAGAACACGTTCTTCACATGCCAGATCAACCTGAAGAACAGAATCCTGCAGGAACACAATGTCTCTGTTCCAGGATAAACACAAAGATGACGCAGTGAAATTTATAATAACGTGGTTGTCTATCCCGATGGCTAAGTGGACACCTGCTGCTGGTCTAGGCAAACAGCCAGGAAGGAAGCAGCAAGAGAGTGAAGGCTATTAAAAAAAGCATTATTTGAAAATGAAAATGAAAATGGAGAGCTAACAGCATCCTTACATTTTTATAATCAATGCTACTGCAGTTGCTGCACTATACTTCAGCAAATGTAATATTCTACAACTGATTTGCTTCATTAGAAACAAGGATTTGCTTCCACTTTGAATCACTTTTGACATCCAGCTAATAACATGAAAAGGAATTCCTGGGTGCTTGGGAGCTTTGTGAAAAGGACTCACAGAAAGAAATACACAAAATAAAAAAGATATTGGAGGTGAACAAATTAAACTTTCCAAGATTATGAAGGAATCTGACAAGAAGGTCAATACCAGTAAATTGTTCAAAATGAAGAAAGGCTCTATAGCCAGGAAACAGATGTTTCTGATGAAGTTAGGAATATCTAGAATTGCAACATGTGGAAGCAGGTCATTTGGCCCATCAAGTCAACACCAATGCTCTGAAGAGCATCCCACCCACACTCCCCATAATCCTGCATTTTCCCTTTCCTTGCACACTATGGACAATTTAGCACAGCCAACCCACTAACCTGCACAACTTTGGACTCTGGGTGGAAACCAGAGCACCTGGAAGAAACCCACATAGAGACAAGGAGAATATGCAATCTCCAAACAATTAGACCAAGGGTGGAATTGAACACAGGTCCCTGGTGCTAACCACTGAGCCACTGTACCACCCTAACATCAAGCCAGCGTTTCTCTCCGAAGGTGAGATCTTTGTTTCAAAACAATCAAACCTTTATTTGAAAGGTCAGGTGAAATCACACAATGCATTTTGTTAAATTATTCATCCATGGTTTGTGAGCATTAGTGGCAAAGCCAACATTGATTATTTGTTCTTAACTGCTCTTAAACTGAATGACTTGCTCGGGCCATTTCAGAGGGCAGTTAAGGGTCAACCACATTGTCCTAGCTCTGGTTACATGTCATCCAGATTAAGTAAGGAAAACAGATTTGCTTCCGTAAAGGACATGAGTGAACCAGGTGTGTTTTAAGGAAAGCCACATGGTCATCATTAGGCTCTGTCCTTTGAAATTCTAAATTTCTTTTTATTGAGTACAAATCTCACTATCGGGGAATTTGACGGTTGGACCGATTGGTCTGTTTCCTTGCTGTACATCTCTATGACTCTAAGACTCTATGACCCTGTGCAGCTAATGCCTTAACCTGGGATTGGTAAAATACTCGTAGCATTACCACTGCACTACCAAACATAAGTTGGAAACGTCTCTTATACAAAATAAAGTGATTACTTTTTTAAAAATAAATGGCTTTGCTCCTTTGTTAAAGTAACTGGAAGAACAGATCTATGTTCTATGTTTACAGTTCACATGAATGTGTTGATGCACTTACTACCAGTGTCAGGCAGTACAAATTCAACCTTGGAATATTGGCAGCATTCCTTTAATTCTCAGGAAAAGGCCACACTGTCAGTACACAGAAGGACAGAAGTTATAACATTAGGAAAAAGACCTGTGATCCATGAAGAATGGCTCATTTATTTTCTGCTGTGGTAACTTCACTTGTGATTGCCCCAGGCACAATCGTTTCCAACATGAGCTCTGTGTTTTCTTTGGTAGCAAAGCTTTGTCACTCTTTTCTGACAAAAAAGAAACATTTTGCACAGGATTTAGTCTGTTGGGCATTAGCCGATTCCCATGCCCACTGTATTCTAATCTCCCACTGGCAGAGATACTGATGAATTTTATAATAACTGTTTCCTTACAGATTGCAGTTTAAAACATTGAGGTTTAATTAATAGAATTGTAATATCGAAACAAAGTGATAGGCAATAAAGGCTGGCCTAGCCCATAATATCTAGATCCAGTGACCAAATAAAGAAAAAAAAGTCACAATAATACACTCCAGATGCTGGAGATTTGAAATAAAAACAGAGACTGATGAAGGAAATCTGAACATTTGACAGCATCTATGGAGAGGGGAAACACAATTCACTAAAATAAATGTAAAAGTAAGAACTGTGGTTGCTGAAGGCCTGAAGTTCTTTAGAACTGTCAAGAGACTTGAAACGCTGACTCTGCTTTCTTTCCACAGATGCTGCCAGACCTGTTGAGTTACTCCAGCACTTTTTGTTTTTGAAACAGAGTTCACATATTCAATCCACTACATGTCTTCTTCAAGTATGAAGGTGGCTGGAACTGTGATCGTTTTTATACTGTTGAGAAAGGGGTGGGGGGGAGGGTGAGCAGGTGGAATAGATGAGTCCTGGTTTTACGGTACAGAAGAGGGGATTTAAGAAAAGATGTTTGTGCCCATATTTGTAGGTAACTGCCTGAAAGGGTTGCAGAGGCAGAAACCCTCAAGATATTAGGTGAGCATTTCAAATGCCCTAATATTCAAGGTTGTGGGCCAAATGCCAGAAATTAAGATTAGAGCAGATGCATGTTTGATGACCTGCATGGAAATGATAGGCCAACGGGCCTCTTGATATGGGCCAGACCAAACCCACTCAAAACATATCAAGGAGGTGGGGTAGACCCTAACTTTTATCTGACTTAAAGGCAAATGTAAGGAACTCCAGATATGATTCAATGAGAAAGACTATGAGGCTTTAAGCAAAGCACACTTTATTCTTAGATCACAATTAAAATACAAGCAAAAAAAAAAATTGGCAAAGGTTTTACTCTCAAAATACTTTACAAAATAATATATTAGCGAGTTTTGAGAAGAGTTGTAGCTCAGGTTGAGGTTCTGGATGTAGGTTTGCTTGCTGAGCTGGAAGAGTCATTTCCAGATGTTTTGTCATCCTACTAGGTAACATCTTCAGTGGGCCTCCAAGCAAAGCACTGCTGATAATTCCTGCTTTCTAGTTATATGTTTGGGTTTCTTTGGGTTGGTGATGTCATGTCCTGTGGTGATGTCATTTCCCATGGTGATGTCACTTCTTGTTCTTTTTCTCAGGAAGTGGTAGGTGGGGTCAAACTCGATGTATTTGTTGGTAGAGTTCTGGTTGGAATGCCATGCTTCTATAAATTCTCATGCATGTCTCTGTTTGGCTTGTCCTAGAATGGATATGTTGTCCCAGTCGAAGTGGTGTCCTTCCTTATCCGTATGTAAGGATACGTGTGAGAGGGGGTCATGTTGTTTCGTGGCTTGTTGATGTTCATGTATCCAGAAACCCAAAAAAGCAGACAAAACATGTCCAGAAACCCTAGCCACTCTCCCCTACATCAAAAACATCTCGGAAATGACTGCCAGGCTACCCAGACCCCTTGGCATCATGGTAGCCCACAAACCCACCAACACACTAAAACAGCAGCTAATAAGACCCGATACAGAAAACAAGCACAACTAATGTCATTTACAACATGCTGTGCAAGGACTATAACAAACACTACATTGGACAAACAGGCAGAAAACTAGCCACCAGGATACATAAATATCAACTAGCCACAAAACAACATGACCCACCCTCACGACTATTTTTACATACAGATGAGGAAGGACACCACTTCGACTGGGACAACACATCCATTCTAGGACAAGCCAAACAGAGACACGCACGAGAATTCCTAGAAGCATGGCATTCCAACCAGAACTCTATGAACAAACATAGCGAGTTCGACCCCATCTACCACCCCCTGAGAAAAAGAACAGGAAGTGACCTCACCACAGGAAATGACATCACCAACCCAAAGAAACCCAAATATATAAATAGAAAGCAGGAATTATCGGCAGTGCTTTGCCTGGAGGCCCACTGAAGATGTTACCTAGTAGGGTGACGAAATGTCTGGAAACCTGCATCCAAAATAATATATTATTTAACTACTACATCAACTGTTCCAACATAGCAGCATCCCATAAACACACCCCTAGCAAAAGCAAATTCAGCAGAACCAATTTCAGTCACTTGAAATCTCTTCCAGTCCAAGAGAAGAAACACTGATGATAAATCGAGTTTCAAGTTCAAAACCCCCAACTTCAATAGCTGAAAATAAAACTAAAACCTTGGGTCTGTATGAGATTGACTCCACCAACTCATGTTTCTTTTGACAAATTTTTAAAAACCCTAAGCTATTTACTCTGCTTTTCATTGAGCAGACAGCTTGACACCAGGTTTATAACACGCTTCTTCAAGAGAAACAACACAACAAATCCCTCTTAAAGCACACCTTGTCACAGCTGTACAAACACTTACGATTCTATGGTGAGTGTGCTCAGAGCAAAGGCAAAATTTCTACTAGTGGTAGAGATTTCCTGATGAAGAGTAGATATTAATGGTGGAGAATAACAGTCATATGTACGAGGGCTAAAAGCATTCAAATTAATCACCGTGGGCAGGTGGCAGAGAGGATATGATCAAAATAGAAACCAGAGTTCATGATCTAAAGTTGTCATGCATGAAGTTCACAAGTGAAAAAATGAGAAACTGGAGGAACAGCACATGTTGGGCATCATTGGAACACTTCAGCAGAATGAGGACAGAGACGTTAAATGGTGCATTGAAGTGGTAAATGACTGGAAGATCTGGATCATTCTTGAGAACAAGATTTCACAAAGCACCCACCTAGTTTGCCAGAGAAGACTTTAAGGTAAACATAGCACCAATAATATCAGTTTAGGGTTTCTTGCTGCCTAAAATGGTCAGATGCTGTATTACTGATGAGTAGAATAACTGTTTAGAGACATTCAAATCATACCTAATGTATTGGCTGGTTTGTTGTAAATCATGCAAGATGTATTCCTCTTTGAACATCCTTTGTCTGTAATCTGTAGCAACCATTAAATCAAAGTCATTTAGTGTACAGTATTGGAGTGGATGTGTGGACTTTCAGAGCTGGAGGAGTGCCAGCTACTATGGAAAAGACAGCAAGGGATATGTAGCTGAAAATGTGTAGATTGAAAGGCTAAAACAGCGTTATCTACTGTAACAAAGGCAGCAAGATAAATATAGATTTTGAATGAAAAAATGGAAATAAAACAGCCTACAACAGTGACATACTGGTGAGTCAAAATGGTTGGACATTACCCATACCCAGCTGAAATGGAAATAAAAAGGGAAAAAAAATACAATTGGAATTTCTTCCACTGTCAGTAACAAAGCTATGAAAAAGCAACAGAGTTAAAATTAACACAACACTAGGTTGTAGTCCAGCGGGTTTATTTGGAAGCACTAGCATTTGGAGCACTTCTCCTTCATCAAGTGGTTGTGGACTATAAAATCATGAGACACAGAATTTATAGCAAATGTTTACATTGTGATATAATTGAAATTATATATTGAAAAAGTCCTGGATTGTTTAAGTCTCTCATCTTTTAGAATGAGCATGTTTGTTTCAGTTTTGTCATATGTAAATCCCAAAACTTTCTTAAAGTTACATCCTCAAGTGAACTTTAACAATTGATGCCATGTTGACCTAAATAATGCATTGAAGGTATGAGGTGCCCTGTGTGAGACTGTCTGTGCCCCAATGTTCAGACTGATTCTAATCTTAAAAAAAGGATTTACAGAATCTTACATGGATTCATATAGTTTTTGAGCAAAGATTTTGCAGCCTTTGAAAACACACTTTGAATACCATAATTCATATTATGTGAGAGTGGTGGATGTCCAACACCAGAGCTGAACGGGAGGTTATCAATTTATGACCGCGCTGATAGATTGACCTATATCACATGAGTTAGCTAACAAAGCGATGATCTCATCAGAGACAGGATGGTCTTAAGCATAAGACCTCTTGTGAGATATGTCTGCTGAAAGAGGTGAAACTTATACTCAAGATATGCACAAAAGATCTGAGACTGTCAATCAACAGTTGGAGTGTCCTAATGGAAAAAGAGAGAATGTTTTGCCTTATGCTGAGAGATGCTCCAGGCCAAATGTTAGCAACAGATTTGAAAAAGGAAGAAATCTTTTTGGAACAACAAGCAGACTCGTACAAAATAAAAGGAAAAGTTTCCAATCTGTGGAACATAATTTTCAAACTGCAGGATGCTGATTCATTCTAAATGCAAGTACTTAGCTAGAAAGAAGCAAAACGGGGCTATACAGCTGGCTGCTGTAAGATTGTCAGCTGATAATTTCATTGAATCATTCTACACTGTACAACAAGTTAGCATCATCAATTCTAAAGGTGCTAAATGTTGTGATTGCGAGAATGGTGACTGCAAAAGCAGAAGATGATCGATTGAGCATGAAACATCAGTCAGATACTGGTATTTCAATGCAACATCATAAGCTTTGCAAATCCAGGCAAAAGATTCAAGATGGTACCTAAAAATGACTGATTTAATCTCATCCACAATTTTACTTTCATGCCTGTTCTCCATAATCTTTCAGCCCATTACTAATTTAAAATCTGACCGTCTCCTCATTAAATTTATTCATAGTCCTGGCATTCATTGTCCTTTAGGTTAGTGAAATCCATCAATTCATGACCCTTTGCCAAATGAAATTACTCCTCTTTTGTTTTGAATCTGCTACCCATCTCCTAAAACTATGACCTTTTAAGCTAGATTTCCCCAAGTGAGCAAAGTCTGTTCTATATCTGATTTGTTACTCACCTTTACTTCACCTTTACTGAGATTTCCTCTCATTCTTGCAAACTCCAGAAGTATGGGCTAAAGTGCTTAATCTCTCTTCATAAGACAAACCCCTCATTTCTGGAATCAAAATGGTGATCCTCTTCTGAACAGCTTTAAGAAAACTACATTCCTCCTCGAGTAAGGGGACTAAAATTGCACAAATACTCAAGCATCACTAATGCCTGCAAACTTCCATATTTTTGCATTCTATTCCTTTAGCAATTCAATGCCAAAACTCAATTTGCTCTCCTTAATACCTGTATATCTGCAGTTGAAACAAATCTAAAGCTGGGACTGGTAACCCTGTCTCACAGGCCACTATGCCATTGACTGCAGTACAGATCCTAGATGATTATAAAGATTTTTTTTAAACCGGTTTCAGATGCCTTCCCGTTGAATATCATGTCAAAGCTGATAAGTGTGAGACCAACTCAGCATCTACTGAGGAGAATTCCAGACTCCCTCAAATCCTGCCTGTAATATTAGATGAAAGAAGGGAATAATCAAGGGAGGGCCAACTCTTACAGATTGGTTAGCAGCATGGTAGCAGTGAAATAAAAACTGGAGAACTGAGAGTCAACATAGATCAAAAGGATCTCAATAAATTGCTAATGAGATCCCACTACGCCATGCCAACTATCAAAATAAGTTGCCATAAGTTGTCAAGGCAGGGTTTTATTACCCTCAATATGAAAGATGGTTACTGGCAAATGAAACTGGAAGCATGCAACATTATTCTAGTTACATTCTGGATGTCATTCGGGAGCTACAGATGGTTACGCATGCCATGTAAACAAATATCAAATGCAAAGAGCATAAGGTAATTAGGGATCTCCCTGGAATGGAAGCTATTGTGAATTATGTGCTCGTCTACACAGATGGAGAATGATGGGAAAAAAATCTATCATCAGAATCATGTGCAACTGTCAGACACAGTTTGCCAGATGACCTGAAGTGGAACAAGAAAAAGATTCATTTGGAGAAGGCTGAAGTCCATTATATAGTCTATGTACTGACGCCAAAAGGACTTTAATCAGATACTGACAAGATGAGAAATATAATAAAGACACAGTGACCAATAGATGTGAAGGCAGTGCAATAATTTGTTGGATACATGAGTGCTTAGCAAAGCTCTTGCCTAATTTGTCATTAGTGTATGAACCTCTGCACAAGTTTCACTGCGAAGAATGCAAGGTGGCATTTAGGCACAGGGCAAGAAGCAACCTACATATGAAAACAATGTTAGCTTTGAGGTACTGTGAAAGTTAATAATGAAATCATTTTGTTGTGTGCTGCCTGGAACTTGGAGTAACCTTCATGCAGCAAGGACAACCAATTGTATTTACCTCCAAGGCATGAATGCAAACTACTTGTCTCTACTCAGATATAAATGATTATTATAAGTGTTTTTTGGCATTTTAATCAGTATCACTTTTGGGGAGGCAAAGTGACAGTAAAACTTCAAAGTGTCTTCCTAAAACTACTCGACCTAATCCAAAGCATCTTGAATGATCAACTACACCTACTGAATGCAAAGAACACAGTCCAGTCCAAAGAATGATACTACACTGCACCCAAACTGCTCTCTCAGCTAGAAATGGGCTGAAGCCAGAAATAGTAACAGGCTTGAGAGATAAAGTCAAGGCAAAACAACTGAGCTAAACTTTGATGAAGCTGCCATGTCATTTCCAGAGCTGAGCATTGGAGAGCAAGTCAGATAATATTCAACAATCTCAAGAAAAGTCAGCCCATGTGACAAATTGGGCTGACTTGGACAGCTCAAAGTATGCATTGGTTGTGACTGATCAGATACATTGTCGTGATGGTGGACTTTAATGTTAAACCAGAGAAGCTGTGTAGTCACTGCAGACAGAAAATCTGAAAGAAATGACTGCTCCTTCCTGCACAGGGAGCAGAATAATCAGAGGTCTACTGTTCCCCAGAAATAGAAATGAATCAGCAATAACACTTGCTATGGCAATAGTGCTCACCACAGGAGTGACTTCCTAGGAGGAGGAATATCATCCTTCGAATGAGCAGATAGAGCAACAGCCAAAACCATATGCCATGCAGATCATTAGGAGATATGCATAATACAAAGATTATATACACATTGCTTGAGTAGAGACTGATGAACATTGATTTAGTCAGAGTTAAGAATCTTTTTTAGTCAATGAATGATAATTTTCATTGCGGCCATGTACATCGAATAACTAGTGGAACTTTAATTGCAAATGATAGAGCATTTTTTTAATGACAGTGGAATGCTGGGATAAATGAAATTGTACTTGGTGTGCTGAGTGCCTTGCCAAAGTCATATGACCTCAACTAATGTTGGGAAGGACTTTTGAGTACAGTCTGTGGTAGACATTAATGTGCATCATTTGTAACAGCTGTTCTCACTTTGTAAAACTATTTTATGTTGTGTCCGCTTGAAGGAGATTTAGTCATGTGATGTGTCATAGTTGTCAAAACCAACACAGTCAGTGGCTGAATTGATGGACAACAGGCCCTTTGAGGGGAGGTGATGACCCACTGGTGATAATGCTAAACTATTAATCCAGAGACCCAAGTAACATCTTGGAGATCTGTATTCAAATCTTGTCATGATGTGTGATGGAATTTGGATTTAATTTTCTTAAATATCTACAATTAAGAGATTAAGAATGGCCACGAAACCATTGTCAATTGCTGGGGAAAAAACCCACCCATTTCACTGATGTCCATTAATGGCATCCTTACCTGGTATGGTCTACTTGTGACTTCAGAGCATCACCAATTAGGGGTGTGCAATAAATGCTGACCAAGCCAGTGAAGTCAATGTCAGTGTAGAGGTACTACAAACTCAATGATATGGCAACACATTTTGCCATGTGCTGCCACAAGTGAATGACTTAAGAAAAAAACATTCATCCACTGAGACAGTGATTTGAGGCTCGGACCTCATATTATGCAGTCAAAATGTTTGCCATCTTAGCAACTAATTCCCTGGGAGCTTGTTTATTCTGTTCATCATAGTATCTGCTGTTATTTGATGTACTTTTTAAATACAGTAGAACCCCTGTATCCACGGATTTGGTTTCCGTGGTTTCAGTTATTCGCAATTTACCGCGGCCGGAAAATATTACATGGAACATTCCAGAAATTACTTCCCCGGCAGCAGCCGAAATTAATTCCCCATTTAAGTGATAGGGTTTGCTACTATCTGTGGTTTTGGGCATCTGCGATAGGTCTTGCAATGTATCACCTGCAGATATGAGTGGGGAGGGAGGGGAGCACCTGTACTTCAATCCCATCCACTTTATAATAATCTGTTTTAGATATTTTCAACCTGTTCAGATGTTATGGTACACCTCCGGAGTAAGTAAGACCTGAAACTGCACCTGCCTGGCTCAGAGGTAGGGATGTTACTACTCCATCACAAGAGCTCACCCAAAAACCTGTTATAGATATTTTCAATTAGCCCATTCAGAAATGTTATTACACACCTCCAGCCAAGGTGGGCTTTGAACCCTGGCCCACACAAATATCTGTTCTATGTTGGGAAGAATTTTAAAGAGAGACTGATTCCAAGCTGGCCGTGTCACATGTTTAATGACCTCACCATGCAATAGGCATGCTCACAGCAAGAATACATTAAAAGAATCAAGTCATGTGATGAGCTATTTATGGATACACAATCTATTCGGCTTCAAAACAAATAACCAGATCTGTGAATATTCACACTTTTTAAAATAAGAATCTTTTAAACTATGTCTATAATTCAAGTCTAAAAACTGGATAATATCTTCTGTGTGAGATCCGCAGTAACTTCTGCTGAATGGTTACATGGAGAGGTCAAATGGCTGATTTCTTGGAGGTCTCAGATTTGTTTGTTTTTTTTTAAGTTGATAAATGTTGTTGACTTA
The DNA here is from genome assembly GCF_037043375.1 of Chiloscyllium plagiosum. NCBI lineage: Eukaryota > Metazoa > Chordata > Chondrichthyes > Orectolobiformes > Hemiscylliidae > Chiloscyllium > Chiloscyllium plagiosum. The sequence continues at coordinate 121,190,854 of NW_028270142.1, read as the reverse complement.
TATTTTGATTCGGTGGTTTTCATTTCTATTTCCTGCTTTGCCATCTGTTAATGGCCAGTTTGCCTTGAAGTGAAAAACTGAAAAGCTGAGCTTCCAACTCACTATCCTCTTCATCACTAAGGCTGCTAACTTTCCCTGACTTCAAAACGATTTTGGTCCATCTGCTGCTGAAACCTCCATGCTCTTGTTACCTCGAGATATGGATATTCCAACACTTGCTTGGCTAAACCCCAATCTCCAATCATCATCATCCAATGCTCTGTTTCCTGTTGTTTTCTCAGTCTAGTTCTTGGGCATATTATTTGAAAAAGCACATAGGTGCTGCATTGCCTTTCTTAATGTCACATTAAACAAAATCCCTGACTCCATTTACAATGGGATTTATTAGGTCCTGTGAGACTATTTAAAGCTTAGTGCTCTTTGTGCTCTTTTCAATATTCATCGTTAAGTCAGTACCATCAAATGCATTAACTGCTGAGTTATTTTGATTCTTTTTGTAAGCTCTTGGCAAGATCAAAATTTGATGGCATCTTAGTCTAAATAACAATAATGATTACTCTGCAAAAGAAGCCAATTGGCTGACAAACACCTCACTATGCCTTGGAGCTTGCTTGGCTGACAGGTAGTCAAGATTGAACAGAAATTTTCTCCTTTAGTTATTAGGAAGGCTGAAATTACTGGACTGCATTTAATAGTTATGCAGGACAGCCGATTGCTGCAGTCATTTCTAGATGCACTAACATGATGAATAAAAGAGAGTCAGGCATCCGTTTGATCATTATTTAGCTTCCTAGGCATTCAAAGTCAGGAGCTCACCTCTTGCTGATCAATCTGGGGTCTGTAGCTCTTCAGTAACAACAGCATCGCTTGGAACCACTGCTAACACTGCATTGGGTTCAAGATCACAAGCAGCCTGTTCGCCCAGAGGAATTGCAGAAGGGTGTCATTCTCACTGTTAATTGTAATGATATCTGGTTATAAATTTGGCTTGCTTGAAAGATGCATGATTAATTAGGAAGGATGCATACAGATATGGAAACCATTTAAAAAGATATAGGTCCCGATGGGCATTAACGACAAAAACCCAGAAAGGTCCACTCTTAAATTACAATATAGTTAGGAGGGAACATGGAAAAACATACATGGTATTGATGAAGTGCAGGTAAAATAAAAAGTATAAACTATTGTATAAACTATAGTATAGAAAATGTCTATAAAGTGATATAACAACATCATATTTAGGTGTGAAAATAACATTAATTACAGGATAAATAGTGGAACTGTCCAATTGATTATTTTTCCTTATATCCAGAAGTGCTGTCACACAACTGAATTTTTTTTTTCTCCATCACCAAATCAGTGGCATTTCTCTTTCATCTATTAACTACTACTATAAATCAGCCATGTTTCCAACTGATTAATTTACTTTAAGGACAATGCAAACCATCAAAGGTGGGGGAGACGTAGGGTGAGGCAGAGGGGGCTAATCAAAATGGACTTGGAAAGGGAGACTGTTCAATTGATAAGAGATGGCAAAAATAATGGAATACCATGTGAAACCAGCAGGAGAAAATGCTCCTAAAGACAGAGAAATGAAACATTTTCATTGATATACATTTAACTAAAGATTCTTTTAAGCTTGCATGAATAAGGGAGAGATGAAAGAGTTCTTCATGTAAGAATATGAAAGATCACAAATGAATTGATTAGACAAAAAATCAACTTCATAGAATATTCAATAGATAATTATGGGATAATATTGAATAATACTGTATCACATGAAAGTGTGAGAAGGCTACACAGAGGGCTGACAGCCACATTTGCAAAGTAGAAATAATAGGAATAATATAAAAATAAAAACTTTTCATCATACTTTCAGAAGTATTAGAAACTCTTAGTTAATACATCTCAAAAGATATTTTCTCCCAACAGCAGTGAATATCTTACTCGGGACTTTAAGGTAAAAGTTTAATTTAAATATTTGAACATTACATTCTTAGTTGTTGTTAGATATTCTGTTCTTCAATATTCTTGAAAAGTTATAAATAACATCAAATTGGATTCTATTAAATTTCCTCTTGAACATTTTGATTTTTTTAAGCATAACTGTATACTTATCAACTTAAAGAGTATTTACCAATTTCTGTTAATAAATAACATTAAAATGAGTAAATCTTAAGTTTTTCTGTTACAACTGAATAAGTCCTACTCTTTGTATACTTCCAAAGTGGGCATGAGTTTTGATGGGAGAAATCCCAGACCCTTGAAAGTCTGGGATGTTGATAGCATAACTAAGGCTCATTAAAGTTAAGCAGGTAACTGGAGGAAAGTAATATTTCTGGGCAGATTTTACCTGTGTGAATGGTTTTGTCAGTCCTATAGAACCAAGACTGAGAATTTATGGGATTGACTAGCTTGAACTCAGTGAACAGACATATTAGGAATAAATTCTCATCAAAATAAGATTTAAAAATTATAAATCACTTCACAGGTCAGGCAAACTTTATAGATGGATTTAAAACATTGGGTATATCTTTCTTTGGAGAAGATTCTTGCTGTTGGCTGAACCCTCCATTGAGCAGAAATTTCTGATTTTGATGAATCCTTCTGAATAAGCAGGGTATGTTTGGAAGCTAATACACAAGAATTAATTTCCATCTGCCCAAACCCCCAACACCACAGGTGATGGCTAACCAAGACCTTAATTGATCTTTTGAGGTCTTCAATTGGCTTGTTAGTGCAAGGTTGCCTTCAACTCTTTCCACCCTGGATGAGAAGGCAAAAGGTTCTCAATCCTATACTTTCCCCTTTCTATTATATGGCCCTCTCCCATTTCCCAACCCTTCCCTCCCGTGATGGTGGGTGGCATTAAACCCCCTCTTTGTCTTTGGACATGCCTGAAAACTCTGTTTCTAGCCACCAAGTCCTTTGCCAATGTCTGAGGTAGAACCAATCTGTTTACAGCCTCAAATAAAAAGAAAATATTGCAGATACTGAAAATTTGAAACTCAACAGGTCTGGCAGCATCTGTGGAGAGAGAAACAAAGTTAAGTTTTCAATTCCAATATGACTCTTCTTCAGAATTGAAAATTCAGTCAAGAAGTAACTTTGTATTCAACAGTGTTAAGCTTCACAGTTGTTCTTGGAATGTTCTCATCAAGGCAAGTGAAGAGTATTCTATCACACTCCTAAATTATGTATTGTAGATAATGGAGTACATCATTCAAGGAACACACTTGAGAGATTGGAGGTCAAAGGGTTGCTGTAATTCTGAGCCTCTGGTCTGCTCTTGTAGACAGCATTTAAATGGCTAGTCCACTTCAGTTTCTGTTCAATGGTAATCCCAGGGTGTTGATAGCGTGGGATTCACCAGTAGTAATTCAGTTGGATATTAAAGGGTTAGAATCACTATTGATGGTGATGGTCACTGCTGGGCACTTGTCAGCCCAAGTTTTGATATACACAAGTTTGTTACATAGAGACATGGATTGCTTTCGTATCTGAGGTGTTGCAAATGGTACTGAACATTGTTCATCAATGATTGCACATCACCACCTCAGATATTGTACTGGAAGGAAGGTCATTGATGAAGCAGTGGATAATGGTTGGGCCTATGGTACTACCCTGAGGAACTCCTCCAGAAGTCCTGAAGTTGAGATGGTTGACCTCCAGCAAGCACAACTATTTTCCTTGCTATGACTTCAACCAATGTTATATTTTCCCCCAGACTCCTATTGACCAGAGTTTTGCTACTGCCCTTATACACCATGCTCAGTCAAATGCTGCCTCAGTGTTAATGGCTGACAGTCACTCTTACATCACTTTGGGAATTCAGCCCTTTTGTCCATAGTCCTTATTACAGTCCTCATGGCTGTAATAAGGTCAGGAGCTGAGTAGTCCTGACAGAGCATCAGTGAAAAGTTATTCCTTTGTAAGTCCCTTTTAAAAGTTATCAGTCTCTATAATGATAACATGTTGGACTTTTGTCAAATATGCTATATAAATGCAACTCTGTTGTTTAACACTTGTGAGGTGCAATGCAAATACAAGCTATTTCATGCCATCTGTTCAGCTGCAATTTATTGCAGTCTTAAGAGTAGGGAATTTGAGCCAATTGAGTGTAAATGTGACTCATTTTTTCATAGCAACAGTTTTTCATGAAATGCGGGTGACAAAATATGTATTTGCCAAAAATTTCGAAGTGTATCTTTCCATCCATACACATAAAATTCCACCATTGTGACATTGGGGCCAACAATTTTTAGAAACATTTCTATATAAAAACGCATGAGAAGTCATTTTGTTTTGGCCAATACTGCGAAAATCTGTTCAAAGTACATCATTCAAGGAACACACTAAATTTCTGGTATATTTTCCACAACAAAACAAAACTTTACAAAATGCCCAATTTCAGCAGCCCATAAGTGTAGATATGCCACAATGTATTCTGTCATTAAGCTGCATTGGAAAGTTGAGATTTATTTACATTTGTGACATTTTCTTCATCAGCTGATGCTACCTATCGTCTTCTGAAATTATTTACTCTTCATTTCAGTTTGAATGGGACACCAATGCTAGAAAGGGAAGAATGCATGTCTGTGTGGAGCAGAAATCAGAATATACTGCTTATATATCTTGTAATCTGTACTCAAGACTAGCCCAGGAAGTTCACAACCTGTCCCAGATGTGTGGGAGAGAAACAGGAGCAAAAGAGACAAATGTTCCAGCTTAAGTGTCCCACTTATATTACTTCAGAATCTGTGGCCTGTTAGTTCCTCCATGGATTTAGAGAAAAACACAAGTGCACAAATAGATAGTGCAATCCTTACATTTGTTTATATGTACACTTGAAATCTGGAGTAAAACATTGTTATAACTAAACCATGATTGTGTGTAGAAATTTAATTGTGATAGCCACTTATGAAATAAATGTAGTGTTTTTGAATGTGTGTTGGATTGAAGGGAATAATATTTTAAAATTAACAACTGCCTAAATATATTCGTGTAACAGCAAAAGTGTAATTAACCCATCTTTTTGACTAAAAAAGGATATCAGTTCCAGTCTTATGTAATTTTGCAGCTGGAGAGGAGCATATTTCAACATCATGCCTGTTCTAGCTCTTTAGAATGCTTATTTAGACTTCGTTCCTTTGGTGGTGTATGGGACAATGGGCAGCAAGACTGTGTAAATGACCCCATCATAAATCAATCATAATCACTTTCGGCTCTATTCTATTGCAGGTTCCACTCTTGAAGGTTCTTCTTAAATCTACTTCCCCAGGTCTTCATTGACCAGATTAATCAACTTCCTCCATCTTGTGGTTTCAATTCTTCCGCCATTCAAAGTAGGTGCATGTATGGGAGGAAAAATACACATCCTGTCAGATTCAGTTTTCTCTCTTTCATGATATTCCATGAATGCCTCTGAGCAATCCTTGTAGCACATCTTTGTCTGTGTTGTTGTTTCTCCAAATAATGTCCAGAATATCAAGTAGGCAACACTGGTGACATAGCAACCCAATTAATCCCATCCCCTAACATGAAACATTGTACAAAACCATAGGTAAGAAACATAAATCAGCCATTCAGTCGATCAAGTCTGTTCCACCATTCATTTGGTTCATCTGACATTCCTCATGCCCACTTACCTGCCTTTTCTACATAACCCTTGACTCTCCTCTGATTAAGAATCTATTACAGCTTTAAATATCCACAAAGACTCTTGCTCCACAGCTCCCATGGCAAGGAGTTTAAAGACTCACAACCCTTTGAGAGAAGAAATCCCTCCTCATGTCAGTCTTCAACTGATGTCTCTTTAGTCTGAGACTATTTGCTTTAGTCCTCAGCTCTCTCATGAGATGAAACACTCTCTCAGCATTTATCTTGTTAAGTCCCTTAAGAATCCTATATGTTTCATTGAGATCACCTCCCATTATTCCAAACTCCAGTGAGCAGAGTCCCAAACATGTGAAACTTTGCTCCTAAGACTGGGGATCATTGTCGTGAATCCTTTCTGAACTGCCTCCAACAAAATACTATCTTTCCTCAGATAAGGGGACCAAACTGCTCACTGTACTTCAGATGTGGTCACACTAGCACCTTGTACAGTTGTAGTGAAACTTTCCTACCCATTCTGCAACTCCCTTGAAATAAGGAATAACATTACATTTACCTTCCTGATTACCTGCTATACCTGTCTGCCAGCTTTCTGTCTTCCATGCACAAGTACCCCCAAATCCCTTTGTGTTGCAGCTTTCTGCATTTTTTCTCCATTTAAATAATATGCTGTTCTTTTGCTCTCTCTTCCAAAATTAATAAATTCACTTTTTCCCACATATTTTTATCTAATTCTGGTCTCCAAAATATCCATAATTTCAACCACTACATCATCTATCAACATACCTTCCTCTGCCAAAGCCATAAGCTCTGCAGCTCACTCCCTAAATATGTTCTTCTCTTTCACACAAAACCAGAAATGGCTGGAGAAACTCAGCAGGTCTAGCAACAACTGTGAAGCGAGAAGAAAGTTAACATTTCGAGTCCACTGTCATTTCTTCAGAACTCCTTCTCTCTACCTCACTTTCCTCTGTTAAGATGCTGCTCTAGTCCTGGCTCCTTGACGAAGAAATCTGTCCAAGTAACTCCTTATTTGACTTGGTGTCAAACTTTGATCTATATTGCCCATTGCAAGCAGCTTGGCACACTTCTACTTCCTTAATGATACTATATAAAGACGGATTGTTGCTATTATTTCCAAGATACTCATCTCTGTCATTCCAGAAATTCTTCACACAAAGGCTCTAATACTCTCCATAAAGAATGGTGGCCTGAATTGGTTACAGCAGTTTAACTAAGGCCCATGCTGGGATTTATAAAAGGTTTAGCACAGCTTTTCTTAAAAAACAATTTGTAATGTATGCGTGTATAAAATTCCCTAGATCATTGATGTTTAACGTGATCAACACAACCTGCTACTATCAAAGATTTGTGTATTTGATCTCCCTGGTCTTTTTGTTTCTGCACTGCCTTTGAAACTGTGCCATTTACATTTGTTGTGAAGCTGAAGAAGAAACCAGTGAGGTAGTATTATGTGATGTCACTCACTGTAAAGTCTCAACTATATCTCATATATAATGAATCATACAGGTGAAAATGGCAGCCATTTTTCAAAGAGCAATATTCCGAGACAGAATGGAGATGATTAAGATGTTATCTTGTTTTTGATGATTTGGTTGAGAAGGAAACAGAACCCAAGAAAATAATCTGTTGTTTTTTTGAGTCATGATATGGGATCTTTAACGTCAACTTGATCCAGAAAACAAGCAGGCAAGACGTAGGTCTAATGTCGCACCCACCACACAGTATTGTAATGGCTTGTCAGCTCAGTTCTCAAGTGTGGCTGAGTTCTGAATCATGACTTTAATTGTATTGGTAATGGTACAAGTGACCTGGAAAGACATGAAAGTGGATACACGATGTTTGTTTGGCAGCACTGATCCCTCACTTCAATGCGCAGCAAAATTTACCCTAAAGGCTGGAAATTGGCCAAGGTTTTCTGGCTGCATATTAGACAAACAAAATTGGGATGTTTATATCTACTGCTGATAGTTTAATTGCAATTTATGTCCTTTGTAATGACAAATTCTCAGTCATTTAGACCACTGGGGCTTACATAAAAAAAATTGTATTGTTGACATCAGTGCCATTTTTCCTTCCATAAGTAAAAGGGCATAAATCAAGCATGACAGCTAATGGTGGTAACACAATGTCATCAGTGTTATATCCCTTTTAATCAATGGATATTATCGACATTTTCAAAGTCATTTCTGGATACAGTGTTATAATTCACTGCAGTGAATTCTTGCATTGACAGTAATGAAATTACTGTTCCACCAAAGCCCACAGAATGACTGTAAAATATTGCTCTGATGACAGGGCATTATGAAAGTTCCTTTTGCTCTTGTAAAAGGCCCATTATTCATGATCTCTGCAGGTGGGAGTGAGCTATCATAGTCCTTCCTATAAGTGAAACATCATGTGTAATGTACAATCAATAGCACTATATTTTACATAATTCATTGATGGCCCTTGTTGGGTTTTGTTTGCAGTTTTCAAATGTATCTTGCACACTAGTTACATTGATAGAATATTAATATCTCCATTTTAACTTATTATTCTTTCACTATAGTTGCTTTATTCTGAGCTCCCTCTCCCTCAAATGCCTAAACGCTGCATATGACTCAGATGGAGTTCCATTCACTCATTGCCACTGTGTTTATTGATTATTGATTTTGATTTGCCTATACTTCAGTATTAGAATTCTCACTCAGTTCTCAGATACCTTCATGACTTCACCCCTCTGTACTCCAAACTCTCTTTCAGTCCTATAACCCTTCCAGACCACTCCCACTACTTATCCAATTTTGGTTTTTTAGTTCATGGGCTGATCTCTATTGTTTCATGCTGGGTGGCCTTGTAGCCTAAGCTCTGTTCTCGAATGTCCTGTCTAAATCTCTTGACAATCTCTCTCTCTGCTCACTTAAGAGGTTCCTTAAAACCTACCTCCAGCTATCCTAATGATAACTTATGTAGCTTGGTTTCTATTTTTAAAAAAAGTCAGGTGAAGGGCCTTAGACATTTTAAAACTGCAATAGAAATGCAAATATAACATATGAGCATATGAATTTGGAGCAGGTGTAGGCCATTTGGCCCTTTCAAGACTGTCCACCATTCAATAAGATTGTGGCTGAACTTAAAATGGTCTCAGTTCCATTTTCCTCCTCACCTCTGATACATTTTGACTCACTTGCTTTATTCAAGAATTTACGTACCTCTGCCTTAAGAATATTCAATGATCCTGTCTTCTCTTACCAAAGACTAATTCCTCTGACAGAAAGATTTTCTCCTGAACTCCATTTTCAATAGGTGACCCTTTATTTTGAAATATTTTAGTCTCACCTAAAAGGGGAAACAACCTCTTAGCATTAAGTATTAGCATGCAATCCAGATAAAGATAATATACCCGTACATTACTTTGACTTTAGTTGTAAGCAAGCTTTTAGCCAATCTGTGAATAATTTGCTTTTCTGATTTTGCTTGTTACTTTAGGTTTTAAGATCTGATATTCTGCTAAATCTTACTGTCTTTTTTACATGCTTTGGGATGATTGTGTGATTTGTTTTGTAGCTATTAGTAGGCAGTTATATGTATTTCTACATTTTAAAAATGCTTGTTAAACTATTTCTACATCTTAGCTTGAATGAGGATTATACCAGCTCTTCACTCCTTCACTCATTGAACCTGACTGATTTATTACTTACTTATAGTGAGCATTACACAGTCAACCATTTATTTATTGAATTGGCAATACCAACTCCTTTTTAAATTAAGGCCTGTTATAACCAGCTCAGGGGTAGGATGGGTAAACTTGATCATTGAAGTGTGAAGGTAAGCCCAGCAACTACAGACCAGTCAGTTTGACGTTGGCTTTTAGAAACAATAATTTAGAACAAAATTGGAATTGTGCAGATGAAATGTTGCAGATGAAAAAAAACAACACAGTCTCTCATGACATATGTATTAGATAATATCATATACTTTCAATTCATTTCAGAATATAAATCTTGCCAAAATAAAAAAAGTAGGGAATTTTCAGTCTAAACAATTAATAAAAATCTCTTTTGGATATTGTTTTCACTAATTACAGAACAATTTAGTTGTTCATAATGAACTGCTTTTCTGCATATGATTCTGATAAATATTAGTCACATTGTCTTAAAGAAAATGCTGAAGAGTATTACATGTAGTGTGTATGCTGAGAGATGTATAGCCAATTAATTCTTTTAATTAATTAGTTAACTTACTATCCTAAGGCTAAGTGAGAGCCAGCACCCTGCTGGCTGGCAGAAGAATATCTTTATAAAACACTGCAGCCATCAGTGTCTTTGGATTAATCACAGCTAGATTTCATAAGGAAACCCCAGCTACATTCAGTGGTATGTTGTTGTCATGCAGTTATGACAAGACTTCAACAAAAATGTATTAGATAATCATAGTCAGCTAGACTGGGATTATCTCATTGCTCCATTAACTGTTGATTAATTCTGTCTCGTGATGTGTAGTAAATGGAAGCCTTTCATATAAAGGAAAGAAAAAGCAGTACATGCTGGACAGTGTAAATAAAAACAGAAAACTTTGGGTACAGAACAGGAAAGGTACACACATAGTTCTTGGAAAGTGTTGCATACGGTGAGAAAAGAAATACATTCAGGTTTCAAATAGGGCCTTATCAGAATGGATATAATGTTATAATTGAAATGACTTCTGCTTCAGAGTCTGGCTGACCTGCTACTAGAACTAGTAACTGTTGTGCCACGATAAATAGCACATTTTGGAAACAACCTATTCCCCATTGACAATTCTTCATTTTGAAATGTGTGCACAATTTTACAGTTATTTTCCAATTTAAGAGCAAAACTCAGCCAATCCTCTAACAACACTGTAATGGGGTCATTCATGATAGTTCAGGAGTTGGATCCCTGAGCTCAATTTTCCAACTTGCTTCCTTTTTTCAAAATTATTTTATCAAATGTGGGCAATATTGATAAGGCAGTAACTAATGCTTATCTCTGGGCTCTCCTGATGGACAGAGTCAAACATCTAATCTCAAACTCTAAATCCTGCCAATGACCAGAAAGGCCAGTTTCCTGTGTGCAGTGAGGCTGCATGTGCTGCTGTTCCTTATGCCTTTTCTGTTCAGCAGCAGGAGCATCAGTATAGTTTTAAAAATCTCAAGAATGTCAGTGTTAAGTATCTGGAGAATTACAGATACAGGGAGTAGAGGTTAAGAGAGGGTGTGGCGATGAGAAGTGGGGTGGCAATATAACAAAGTAGTTACTGGGGATGAGTAAGTGATATTTAGTGATCCTAAGATTTCAGCCAATCTGTTTAATGTCTGATGTGTAGAAACCTTCAACCAAACCTTGTCTAAATTAAATGATTACTGTCTCCTTAACAGGAGTCACTTCTGAAGCTGTCTTCCAAGTTGGAAAGACTTGATGGAGAGAGTTTTTGCTGTTGACTGGTGTGCATACTATTCACAGCAAAGAAAAAGAAAGACAGAAAGAAAGAAAAAAAAAACAGGCTGTGTAATTCTGGAACTCTTTGCTTTTGAAGTTGATAGGACATCAGGTAATTGAATATTTTTAAAGGTGAAGGCAGATAGATTCTTGTAAGTCAAAGGAATATAAAGTCACTGAGAGTGGACAGGAATATGGAATTTCAATCACAGTTAGATCAGCAACAACCTCCTTGAATGGAGTAGCAGACTCTAATTGACCACATTGAGGTCCCAAATTTGTACAATTGTGTTACCTAGCACAGTTAGAAGTGGGATTCATCATAATCCAAGGTTCACGGGCTAAAGACCCAGACTGGATGACTTTTACAAAAAAATTCAAAGCAGTGAAGAAAGATATATTAAGCAGCTGTTTATTTCCAAAAGAAAACATACATTAAGGTCATTGCACAAAAGGTATGGCAATCCACAATTGTCTAACTATCTGCAAGAAAGTAACAATGAAGCAATATTGAAACAAGACATTAAAACAAATTACTGTCAGTAATTTTACCACAACAGGAAGCTGACACTGATATGTACATGTGCAGGAAGTGCTCACATTTGCCTTGCAGCATGACAGTGGAGTCAGCTGTCAATCAGATTGGCTGAAGCTATCATACTCCTTATCTCTGAAACCCATGAATGAAGTGGTTTCACACCAAATAAAACACATGTTTTTCTTTCTGGAATCTACTGAATACCTGAATTCATGCCTTATTATTGTAGGATTTGACCTCATGACATCTGAGTGGAGAGTCATTATTGTCAGATACCTTAACAGTGATCAAATGTTCAAGATTTTAGCACCACACTTCAATCATTGGATCCTTGAAAGCAGAGTTGCATAAATTTTCTTTAAAGTAACAGATGGTCAGAAGGTAAAGCACAGAAGTATCTAAGTTGACCTGCTGATCTCTGTGTTCATGTTGATATATATAAGCTGGCCCCATTGAAAATAATTTCAGAATTAGATATACCTCAGACCATATGTTATTCCATCTGAAAGCTTTAAAATATTACTGTTTTTAAACAATCGTCATCAGAAATCACACACTCGTGAGCAAGATTGTCCACTTAGGAAATTTTAATCAGTGAAAATAAGAATCCATGATTTGCTGAGGAGAATAATGTTAATGATTATATAGAACATTTCTGCAAGTGCATTGACTCAAGACATGCTTACTTTTTTTCCAGGCGACAACAGAAGTTTCCCTTAAAAGCAGAATCACAAAAGAACTTTATCAATATCAAGAAGCAATGCATTTATTCAAAAGAAAACAACCCAGGAAAGTTGCATGTTTCAAAACTCAGCCCAAACTGTGACCTGGTTTATTCAACACTGCCAGAGTATAACAGGCTCTAAAATTGACTCTGCTATTCTATACACATTAATGGTATTAGTATTTGATTTCAATGCATTTAAATTGACTATTTTAAAAGGTTTAAGAGTCATGATTCAATTTTTAATTTGCATTTTAAATAGGATTTATTGGAGTTAAACTATGGTGCGCCTCTAGCGCATGTGCTGTATTGAAAGACCTTGATACCTCACCACCTTCTCTAATCCTGATTTTACAGTGCATGTACATTTGTGAGAATGTCACAGTTCTGCCAATTGAACTTGTTTTTTTTCTCTTATTAAATATATCAAAGATTCAAGTTCTGCAACTGGACAGCTATGTGTTAATTTTGAGCAGGACATACCTGCAGGGGAAAAGTTGTCAGTCTCTCCCTTTTCAATGTGGAAGATTTAAAGCTTGCAAGTTAGATGAAGTGGGTGCAAATAGTTATTATCACAAGCCTATTACTTCTCTAATACTTGATTAGCACTGTAGATTTCTCACGCAAACCTGTTGTCATTGCCATTTCAATACAAGTGGTTACTATTTCAGCTTAAAACTTCAAAGTAAGAAAGAACTAGCATTTGAGAGGTGCTTTCTCATAATCCAAAGAGGAGAGAGAGCATCAATTGAAATTTTCATAAAATGTCATAATTCTTATAATGGACAAAAATACGGCAGCCCTTTTTAACAGCTGTCTCCTATAAATAGGAATGTGTAAAGTGACAAATTGAACAGCTTTCATGATATTGGTCGTGAAATATTGGCCAAGGTACTGGGAGAACTGATTAAAGTGACAAGGGAGAGTGCATTCTATGCAAAGAGTTGGCTCCTCCCAGCCAAGTGGAAACGTTGCTTAGCCAGGTAACTGACTTTAATTTTTCAGAAGAAGAAAGTTTACATCAGCATGAAAGAAAACTTCGGCTCATCTCCATCTCAGAGCTTCTATTCAATTGGAGGCCACTGCTAGTGTTTCAGTTAGAGCAGGACATGGTGTTCAACGATGGAGCTTGACACTGGGGATGGGGGTCATGAAGGGTGATGGTGGATGTGAGGATGAAAAGCCATGGAAGGTGAGGATCCTCGGGTTGGTGTGAAGGACCAGCAAGGGGCGTTCCCCTTACATTGTCCAACAACCTACAGGGTTAAACCTGGTAGACTGAAATCAAATGCAGGTCTCTCCTCCATCTGTTTGTCAGAGCAGCAGCATGTTATTGTTACTAATCAGACATTAATTCCCCACTTACAGGCCTAAGTTAGACCACAGATGGGCAACACTTCACCCACCTCACAAATTTTAGATGGGGCAAGGATGGAGAGACTGATAATTAATATGCATCAAAGGCACCGTAATTTGTTTGTTCATCTGTCTTTTCATGGTAAAAGTCAGCCCAAGATCTGTAACAATGACAGTGGGGGCAGAGAGTATAGATAGTATCTTGATTTAGCATTTAATTTGAAAGTTAGAACCTCAACAGTATTTTACAGGCGCGTCCGTAACATTTTACCTTTCTAAGGGTCTTGAAGCCATTTGGCTAAGAGCCATAAGTATGAAACATAAGTAGTTTACATTCAGTTGCTTCATTGGAGAACAATCTGACTTTCAGAAGAGGATTTTCAGCTGTATATGGAAGTGGAAATGGAAGTAAGGGGGTATATAATTCTGTGCTATGGGCCAGCATGCTGCTTTGTTGGTTCCATCCATTTCTGAGCATCTCCTGGTGGCTGGATTGGGTTGTGGTGTGGAGCATTGGATTGTTTTGTAAATATCTTCAGAAGACATTTGACAAGTTAGCATATGAAAAGGTTATTACACAAATAACGAGTTTATAGGATAGAGGTTTATTACAATAGAATGGATAGAAGATTGGCAACCAAACAGAGTAAGAAATAAAAGAGTTGGTGGTGTAGTCATATTTCAGTAAATGTGTAAACTAGATGAGCTGAGCATACGTGTTCAAATCCCAGTTTGATAAATTGAATTTGAATTTTCACAATTTTAAAATAATTGTGGAACTGAAGAGCTGGCCGAGTGGTGACAATGTAACCACTATCAAATGTTGTTAATAATCTATCTTGTTTACTTCTTTGTGGGACGGAATGTGTCATTCATACCTGGCCTGGCCATGCGACTACAGACATACAGTGATGTTGTTCACTTTCAGATGTGTTCTTGGCATTTAGAGGTGGACAATAAATGTTAGCCTATCCAGAATTGTTTACATCCCATAAAATGGGTCTTCCTTGGATTGACAGGTTTGTGACAAGTGGGGTCCAATCTTTTTATCAGGTCATCAAAATGTTACAGTTTATATTAATGACTTGATTGAGGGGAACAAAGGCATTGTGGCTAACTTTGCAGATGACACAAAGACAAGTAGGGAAAAAAAATAGTAATAATAAGTCTGCAGAGACAGACTAAATGCAACCCACAATTTAACAATGGCCAAGCTCTCTTCCCATAATCACTCTAATGCCATTAAACCATATGTTGGGTGACTACAATACTTCTAACAAATAATAGGTTAACAACTCAAGTTCTCTCTTATATGACCATATACCAATCTATAAAAGTACTACGCATAAAGGTGGATAAATCTCCTATGAGTCTATGACCACGTGTTTCATGACTATCATGATGCCATGTATGACCAGATTTCCTTTGCTGTTTTATCCAGCTGGCCACACCTTGTAACAATAGCTGATTTGCCTAGAAGCTAAAATAATGACAGTGCAGGAAAAGACAGCACCCTAGAAGTGGGTGAATGAAAAGAAGAAATGGAGCTGCCATCATTTGAAGGATTTTTCCTAAAAAAGGTGAGTGTAATCTGAAGGAACACAAGCTCTGTGGCTATCAATACTTGTTCCTGAGGTGCGATTGTCTATTTGATACAATTTGACAGATGTGATCCTAGTTGAGATGAGAGAATTTATGGAATCAGTTATGCTTGAGGGTGGTGCTGAGTGGGAGAATTCAGGTAGGACAAGAGCAGCAAAAAGGTGGGTTGGCAAACTGGAAGATGCAACAAGTGGGAGGATGGCTGTGGGATTGGAAACGTGAGTTGGGAGAGATATTAAGCAAATAAAGGTTGGCAATTCGGGATGAACTGCCATTGTAGGAGTGTAGTGAATTATGAGTGGTTTAAAACGAGATACGTGAAAAAAGATTTCATAGCATCAAAAGAATCATGCAGTATAAAAGAGACCCTTGGCATAACAAAACTATTGTAAATCTACACTTGGCCATATGCTTGGATAACTTTTTCCCATAACTTAATCTTAAAGATACTTATGTTACCTTAATTGTCATCTCCTGCTGTTCTTTGACTTTTACATATCCCTGCTGCTTCTCAGTTAATCTCTTAATAATAATAATAATAATAATAATAATAATGTTTTTAAGTTAACACTATTTTTTAGGGTTAGTCCCTAAAGCTAGACCCTTGACAGATAATTAACTCAACAGTTTCCCATGACATCACTGATTATTTTCTCAGTTCGGTTGTGAGCAGCTGAAATGAGTGAAATGGATGTGTCTCAGGTAGCTGACCCCACTCCCCATTAAGTAGCCTTCCCAAAGTAGGTTCTGTACTTTAGCGAGAAGAGCTTTGGGACATTTAGCTTCAAGGTAGCAAACAGTTTTTTTCTGTAAACATTACAGCTCAAGAATCTAAACCATCCTTAATACATGTTTAATTGTGGGAAAGGGATTTCCATTTAGTATGTTGTTTTTTGGAATATATTAAAATGCCTGACAGGGGATAGTTATACTTCACTGGCTATAAAGCACTTTGTGATGTCCTGAAGTGGTCAAAGGCACTGTATCAGTGTAAGCTTTCTCCAATATATAGACTGAGTTTCTGAAGTGCTCGAGAAGAAAGATGCTGGAGATCAGAGCTGAAAATGTGTTGCTGGAAAAGCGCAGCAGGTCAGTCAGCATCCAAGGAACAGGAGGGTGCTGCTTGACCTGCTGCGCTTTTCCAGCAACACATTTTCATTTCTGAAGTGCTCACAAGGTATAAACATTACAGTAATTTGTTAACTGGGAAGCTAAGTAATATATTTATGTTTTAAGTTAGAATGTGTTGTTTTAATGAGCTTATGCTCCCTGATCATCAAGGTCCACAGGGAGGCCTTAGACAATGTTGACTACTTCCGTTGCCTTGAGAGTATCCTGTCAGCCAAAGCAGCTATTGAAGAAGAGATCCAGTACCACCTCCAGTGTGCTAGCACAGCCTTTTGTTGCTTCTAGAACAAAAATGTTTTCAAGTACAATAATGTTAGATCTGACACCAAACTCATGGTTTACAGAGCTGTCTTTCCCATCCTCCCGACATAACTCTGAGACGTGGGCTGTGTACAGCAGACACCTGAAGGTACTGGAATGGATCCTGCGAATCCACTGGGAAGAAAGATACACCAAGACTAGTGTTTTCAACCAGACCAACATTCCCAGCATTCAGGCAGTGAATAGCCTTCACCGGCTGTAATGCACTTGGCACGCCATCCCCATGACCAATACAAGACTCCCCAAGCAGGTGCTCTACTCCCAGCTTTGAAACAGCAGGCGAGCCCCAGGTGGCCAGAGGAAGCTCTTCAGGGACACCCTCAAGGCCTCACTGGTGAAGTGCGGCATTCCCACAGACACCTGGGAATCACTGGCCCAAGACCATCCAAAATGGAGGAAGAGCATCCGGGAAGTTGTTGAGCACCTCGAGACTTGCTGTCGGGAAAAACGGAAGCCAGGCAAAAACAGCATAAAGGAGCATGCTGCCACACAAATGCCACACCCACACCATCCCATGACCACCTTCTGTCCGAAGAGTAACAGAGCCTGTGGTAGCCACATCAGTCTGGAGAGCCATTTATGGACTCACCCTGAGAATGGAAGAGAGTCATTCTCATATGCGAAGGATTGCCAATGATGATATGATGATGATGATGATGATGATGATGACCATGCATTTTACTTAAACAATCCTTTACTGGCTGAATCGAAAATGAATGTGAATTGTTTTATTTGGGACACATCCACACACATTATTTATTTTGATATTGGTGCATGCAAAGTTCGGTCCAGTCCATGAAAAGAAAATTCAAAAGGAACATTGATCAGAATTTTGTTGTTCAAACCATATCTGATCTATTTAGTTTTTCAAAATATTGCAGCTTCAGTCCATAGAATATTCTGGAAGAACTCTTTTAGCTTACACTTTATCAAGACCCTGGTAGATCTTTGCTTCTTTCCAGTTTCTCGCTATATAATCACATACATCTACACTTTTATGCACCTTGATTATTCATACTGATGTTAATCCCATTCTGCTACAGTTCTGCTGCATTTAACCCAGAACCCTGGGTCTGAAGGCAAAATTCTAGCTATATAATACTATTGATTCTGGAGCTAGAACAGTGCTGAAGTAGGTTGCTTCTTGAAATAAATTCATGTTCTTTATAAAGTTGCTTCAGAAAAATTACATTCGTTTCTATATAGCTGCTCCTACTGAGAAACCCGGGTGCAGTGCAGAGAGGAAAATTAAAGTGGAAGCTGTCTTGCCTGTAATGGAACCAAACCAATTTCTGTCCATTTTTAAATTATGAGAAAACTGAGCAAGGTCCTTTCTGGGAAACTGACTTTACCACTTGCATTTAAGAGTCCCATGCTGTGTGTATCAGACAGGCAGATTGATCAAACTACCTGCCTGATGTCTCCCTGAGGTTAAGATAGACTCCAGTTAGATATAAAACTGCTCACGCCTTCACTGACAACATCACAATGATTAATCCCTGGCTGTGTACCTTATCAAACATTAAGGACATAAGACACACTGACAGTTAACACCATCACTGATAGCACAAAATATAAATGAAAATTTAAACAGTGAATCTTAACAGAAAGCAAGGAATAATTTCAGAGTTATAGAGCAATGTTTATACAATGATTATAAAACCCCTTCACTGTCCAATTTATAATGTTATTGAGCCGCTTAATTAGACCACTATCATGTAATGACTTAATTCATCCTCTTCCTCTTTGCAGCTTAAATAGAATTTGTGATGTACAGGCATTCACCATTGCTTGTTGGACTTTTTCTTAGAACCTATTGCTCATGGCAAGAAAGATACTTCCCATGCCTTTTATCAGCTAAAACTTGCATCTGGATTGTCTGCCAGTGTGTGTAATGCAGTTCAAGTTTAGCAATCACAGCGGTTGTTGATGGTTTATTGGAGAATCATTGAGACAGTCAGTATGTTGTTCTGTCACCTCAGAAAATAGAACAATGGTACAGAAACAAACCAATACATTCATGCTGATTTAATTACAGATATATTTATGTACATAAATAGAACATTTAGTAAAGACTACAAGGGTCAAACTAGTACAAACAGGTAGAGTAAATTCTTTTAAACAAACATAGTAATCTAGAAATATTATTAGCCCTAAATCATTTCCTAGCAGTACAACCAGGAAAGAATTAAGACCAAACTGAAAAAACTACGTCATGATAGATGCTGAATGTAACAGTTCAAACAGATGGACTTACAGAAGTATATTTAAATATAGAATGAAGAGGAGTTACAATGAGAAAATTCAAGAGCTCAGGGCTTAAACAGCTGATGGAAGTTCTTGTAAAACAAGGAGAGACAGGAAGTAACTGAGGGTTGTTGTACAACAGTTGAATGCCGTATGTTGTGTCACATGGCTAGTATGCAGTACACATTTAAGAGACAGTTTCATAATATCTTCCTATTAAAACATGTAAGCAGAGGATTTAAAGTTCTCAGACACCTCTTTAACTGGGGTCTCTTAAATCTTGGCACATAATGGAAATGTGCCACTCTCTGTAACCAAGGGGCGACATGGTGGCTCAGTGGTTAGCACTGCTGCCTCACAGCGCCAGGGACCCAGGTTCAATTCCCACCTCAGGCAACTGTCTGTGTGGAGTTTGCACATAGTGTTAGGTGTAGGGGAATGGGTCTGGGTGGGTTGCTCTTTGGAGGGTCTGCTCCCTCAGCACTGACCCTCCCACAGCATCCACTCCCACAGTGTCCACTCCCTCAGCACTGACCCTCCCACAGCACCCACTCCCTCAGCACTGACCCTCCCAGAGCACCGACCCTCACACAGCACCCGCTCCCTCAGCCCTGACCATCCCACAGCACCCTCCCACAGTTGGGGGCAGCACGGTGGCACAGTGGTTAGCACTGCTGCCTCACAGTGTCAGAGACCCGGTGTCTCACGTCATGATAGATGCCTCACAGTGTCAATTCCCACCTCAGGCGACTGACTGTGTGGAGTTTGCACATTCTCCCTGTGTCTGCGTGGGTTTCCTCCGGGTGCTCCGGTTTCCTCCCACAGCCCAAAAATGTGCAGGTTAGGTGAAATTGGCCATGCTAAATTTCCTGTAGTGTTAGGTGAAGGGATAAATGCAGGAGAATGGGTCTGGGTGGGTTGCGCTTCGGCGGGTCGGTGTGGACTTGTTGGGCCGAAGGGCCAGTTTCCACACTGTAACTAACTAATCTAACTAAACTAATCTAATCATAATGGGCTTAATGGAGACTCTGTAGCAAAGTTGGCTGCACTTAACTTCCTATAGTGAGCAAATTTGTTGGATGAATAGAAGAACTTTCCTTACGAATTAAATATTAAGCACACATTTATATTATTTCTGTTCACGCTTGTTTTCCTGACTTTTCAGGACTCCTGCTACATGGCTATTTTTCAGTAGACTACAATTCACTGCATGTGTTTTTTCACATCCAGGCTATTTTTAATGATATTGACAGGGTCACAGTGAATTTGATCTGTCAACATTTGTATCTGATACATGCACAGTGTACTTTTCTGAGCTGGGCAACAACTAGAATAGGAAAACATGGCAGATTATTTGTTGTATGTTTGTTCCTGGGATATGAACATCATTGACAGGCCAGCCTTTGTTGTTCCTCCCTAATTACTCTTGAGAAGGTGGTGTGATGCGTGTTGGAAAATAAGATCCCCTTAAGACGGATTTTTTTTTTCTTGTATTTCCTGTTTAGCATGAGATCTCATGTTACAGCAATTGTTACAGCAATTCCTTGATATCCTCAAACATAAATAATTTGTCATAAACAAGACAGTGGAAGGTGACAATAAATACTACTGAGGCTACATTGTTGCAAATTCTGCTGTCTTGGAACTATGTGGTACACTCTGTACCTTGTTATTAGTGCAGTAATTTGAAAATAAGTGTTCTTTATTCCCAAAGATGAAAGAAAACAAACCTTCCAATGAACGTGGGCAAGTGAAGAATAGCTATTTTGATATCGTGAGTAGCTGAAAGGATTCAAATGAGCGATTGATACAGCATAAATTACCAGCCCCTAGAAATTGGGATCATCAACAAATATCCATGATCAAACTGCAGTCCTCATTAGAATGCTGACTTCTTCAGATGTGAGTGGGCCTGAAGAAATTGAGGTAGACCCAGGGAAAATGTTCCTAACACTTTCATACAGAGCAGGGCATTGTCTTCACAATTTTAATAAGATCCTCACACTTTGTACCAACTGCCTGTTTGTCTTTCGGTGTTAGTGAACCATCTCAATTGTCATGGGCCATGTATTTTTTATGCCAAATGAACTAATACACTATATTTAAATTTATTAAACAAACAATCTGAAAATGCAGTCAACAGTCTGCATGAGGTAACTGTGGTCAAAGATTCTAAAAACCTAACAGCTGCCTTCTTAAAATACTCCATCCATAACGTGTGGGGACACATACAGCGCTGTTGGAAAGGACAGTCCAGGGTATATTTTACTCTTTCACAGGGTGTGAGTGTCTCTGGCTGATGCATTTATTGTCCCTCATTAAGGGATCAAAGGGCAATTAAGAGTTAGCCACATTGCTGTGGGTCTGGAGTCATACATTACTCAGACCAGGTAAGGACAGATGATTGAACCAAATGAGTTTTAAAGAACAATTGACAATGGTCTTGCGCAAGCTTTTCTTCCATTTGAATTCAAATTTCACCATCTGTTATGGCAAGATTTGAACCCATGTCCCCACAACATGAGCCTAACATTCTGGATTACTAGTCTGGTGACATTACCACTTCCATTCTTTAAAGACAAAAATGGAACAGTAGTGTAGTTCCGAGTTAGGTTTGTAGAGGAACTTGCAGCTGGTGGTTCATGTGCATCTACTGTCTCTGCCCTTCTAGATGTCAGGGGCCCTGGCTTTGGATGATGATTTTGAAACCTTGCTACAGTGTACTCTCTTCCTGTACGAACTGTAGTACGCTGTGCTTTTGGGTGAAGGGAGTGAATCTTTAAAGTGGTTGAAAGGGTGTTGAGCAAGCATTGCCTTCTGTGTTTTTGACCTCATTGAATGTTGTTGATTTTGATCGCATGTAGATTATAAGGGCTGCCTCTCTTCCAGTCTAAGATGAAGATTAAGGTGGGGGGGGGGTATTGATTCCTTCTGTCAAGGCCAGATTCAGAGTGGTCGTTGACCTCTCCCTGCAATTGCTTGAACAAACGGCCACATGCCTGAATCCTGCTGTCTCCTGAGTCTGTGTCCCTGGTTGGGGGAGGTGGTATTCACACATACTCCTGACTTTGTCTTGTATAAGGTAAAAACAGGCTTTGTGGTGTTGAGTGATGTAGAATGTAGAATTTCTGGCTTCAAACTTACCCTTGTGGTAATTTCGTGGCTGGTCCACTTCACTTTCTGGTTAAGATAACTCCCATAATGATGGGAGATTTGCTGATGGTAACACCAGTGAATGCTAATGTGAGATGGTTTGATCTTCTGTTGTTGAAATTGATCATTAATTAACATTTGTGTGATGTAAATATTACTTGCCAGGTATCAGCTCCAATGGGAATATTCTCCAGGTATTCCAACATAACAGCATTATATGTCTGTTTATATGAGAATTGAGAATGGAATTGTACATTCATTAATTAGTGAACATCTCCTTATCAAACTTATGCAAAAGAAGATCATTGACAAAACCGGTGAAAATGGTTGGGTCTAGGATACTCTCCTGAAGAATTCCTCCAAGGAAATTGTTTGGGATTTGCTGATATCAGTTGAAACATCCAACTGAAATGGACTAACAGCACAAATCTGAGATAATTAATTTCTATTAAGCCACAGTTTCAGTCCACTCTATCCATGGAAAGAGTTGTTAAGTATAGATATGGAACAGAGATTAATAGGTGTCCAGGTACTATTGACATCAAGGGTTGAAAAATGTGGTGCTGGAAAAACACAGCAGGCCAGGCAGCATCCAAGGAGCAGGAGAATCGACGCTTATGCCCGAAACGTTGATTCTCCTGCTCCTCGGATGCTGCCTGGCCTGCTGTGTTTTTCCAGCACATTTTTCAACACTGGTACTCCAGCATCTGCAGTCCTCACTTTCTCCCACTATTGACATCAAGGTCAAATATAGTTAGCGTGGAGAAATTGCATTGAGGTAGATAAACCATTGTAATCAAGGCTGGTGAAGTCAGCTTCAGGGGCTAAATGACCGATTCCTGCTGCTATATTCCTAACATGGAGTGCATCTTTTTTTAGACAAAAAGACAAAGAACCATTGTGTTACCCAGTATCATGAACAACAAATAAGAGTGCTTACATTTCAAAGGGATGCAAACAATGGAAAGCAGAATCATAAAACAAAGAAAACATCTAAAATGTTCTCATAATATTATAAACCTTAACTAATATACATTCCAGTACTTGCTATGGGCAGCATGGTTACTCAATGGCTCAGTGGTTAGCACTGCTGCCTCTCAGAATCAGGAACCTGGATTCAATTCTAGCCTTGCATACTGTCTGTGTGGGATTTGTACATTCTCCCCATGTCTATGTGGGTTTTTGCCAGTTGCTCTGGTTTCCTGACACAGTCCAAAGATCTGCAGTTCAGTTAGATTGGCCATAGTAAGTTTCATTGTCATTTCCAAGTTGCAGACTCAATGGGGTAAATGGCCTCTTTCCAAACAGTAGGGATTCTATGATTATAGTATCCACAGGGGAATTCCATAATTTATTGAATAAAAATATGATCTTCTCCAGTGACCCCAGGGCAGGGGCAAAGCCTGTAAACAGAGGCAAGTAGCCAAGCCTCTTCCACTGGCCCAGTTCAGCCTGGATCAGAAGACTGCAGCACATCCAGCAGTGAATGCAGACATTTGGGAGAAATGGATGAAAAGTGAATATCTCTTTGCCATCTCAGTTCACTTGTGAGAACTCATTTGGCCTCCAATCTGCAAATCATGATGCTGTATGAGAATATGGAAGTGAAAAGGTGACTGATGTAAAAGGCTTCTGTGGTCATGTGTGATGTGAGGAAATTACAAATTCAGAAAAGGTGACATCAATTCATACAAATACTATTCATTTAATTAAAACCCAGAAATGCATAACCTAAAACTTGGCTGATGGACAATTACAAAAGGTATATTTTAAAAGCAGGGTTGCAGTCACACATAATATTTTGTGCAGTACAGTGGTTTTGTACATCAGCAGTATGGGTGATGGGTGGCATAGGGGCTAGCACTGCTGCCTCACAGCACCAGGGACCTGGGTTTGATTGCACCCTCAGGTGATTATGTGTGTTGTGTTTCCATGTTCTCTCCATGTTTGCGTGGGTTTCCTTGCACATTCCAAAGATGTGCAGATTAGGTGGATTGGCCATGCTACCTTGTCCAGAGATGTGCAGGCTAGGTGAACGAGCCATGGGAAATGCAGGGTTACAGGGGCAGAGTCGCTCTTTGGAGGATTGGTGTGGACTCGATGAACCAAACGGCCTGCTTCCATACTGTAGTGATTCCATAAACAAGGAATTGAAAATAACAGGAGGTAAATCTTCAGTGATCTGACATAAGACTTAATTTTTCTTCCTCCTTGGCTCAGATTTTCAGCTGTTTTAGGAGGAAATTGTTTCCTGGGAATAGCAGGAGTAGGCCAAGGAGCTGCCCTAAAATTGAAGGTTCACATGGTCTCAGGCCTTGTATGACCTCTAGTCATTCTGTAGGGTTCAGCAAAACTCCCCATTAATTAACAAAACCCTGGACGTTTCCATTATCTAAAATGCTGGACAAAACGTTGGACTCTTCAAAACTTTTAAAAGGTAAAGAGGACAGCTGGACTGAGTTCTGTGGAAAATACACAAAATACACCTCACAAATTGGAGATGGCGGTCTGGAATATTGTTCAGCCAAGAATTCCAATTTATACCTCCGCTCGACTCAAGCCAACAGACTTTAACTCAAGGGAGGTGCAGTGGTAGTTTGGCGCACCGATCTTTACACCGCTGAATCTAGATGCCAACTCGCGAACCTCCTCCTACTGCCCCCTTGACCATGACCCCACCTCCCACCACCAAACCATCATCTCCCAGATCATCCATAACCTCATCACCTCAGGAGATCTCCCATCCACCGCCTCCAACCTCATAGTCCCACAACCCCGCACCGCCCGTTTCTACCTCCTGCCCAAAATCCACAAACCTGACTGCCCCGGCCGACCCATTGTCTCAGCCTGCTCCTGCCCCACCGAACCCATCTCTGCATACCTCGACACTGTCCTGTCCCTCTTAGTCCAAGAACTCCCCACCTACATTCGGGACACCACCCATGTCCTCCACCTCCTCCATGATTTTCGCTTCCCAGCCCCCAATGCCTTATCTTCACGATGGACATCCAGTCCCTCTACACTTCCATCCCCCATCACCAAGACCTCCAAGCCCTCCGCTTCTTCCTCTCCCGCCGACCCAACCAGTACCCTTCCACTGACACCCTCCTTCGACTGACTGAACTGGTCCTCACTCTTAACAATTTCTCCTTCCAATCCTCCCACTTCCTCCAAACCAAAGGACTCGATTACACCTCCTCCCACCCTGCCCCCTGTAAAAACGCCATCCCGTATTCCCAATTCCTTCACCCCCGCCGCATCTGCTCCCAGGAGGACCAATTCCACTATTGAACAAGCCAAATAGCCTCCTTCTTCAAAGGCCGCAGTTTCCCCTTCGACGTGGACGACGATGCTCTCCACCGCATCTCTTCCACTTCCTGCACCTCTGCCCTTGAACCCCGCCCCTCCAATCGCCACCAGGACAGAACCCCACTGGTCCTCATCTTCCACCCACCAACCTCCAGATACATCGTATCATCCACCGTCATTTCTGCCACCTCCAAACAGACTCCACCACCAGGGGTATATTTCCCTCCCCACCCCTATCAGCGTTCTGGAGAGACCACTCCCTCCGCGACTCCCTCGTCAGGTCCACACCACCCACCAACCCCACCTCCACTCCTGGCACCTTCCCCTGCAACCGCAAGAAGTGCAAAACTTGCTCCCACACCTCCCCCCTCACCTCCCTCCAAGGCTCCAATGGATCCTTCCATATCTGTCACAAATTCACCTGCATCTCCACAGACATCATTTACTGTATCCGTTGCACCCGATGTGGTCTCCTCTACATTGGGAAGACAGGCTGCCTACTTGCGGAACGTTTCAGGGAACACCTCTGGGACACCCACACCAACCAACCCAACCGCCCCGTGGCTGAACACTTCAACTCCCCCTCCCACTCCGCCAAGGACATGCAGGTCCTTGGCCTCCTCCATCGCCAGACTCTGGCCACACGACACCTGGAGGAAGAGTGCCTCATCTTCCACCTAGGAACCCTCCAACCACATGGGATGAATGTGACTTCTCCAGCTTCCCCCCCGCAACCTTATCTTAGTCCCAACCCGCGGATTCAGCACCGCCCTCTTGACCTGCAATCTTCTTCCCGACCTCTCAGGCCTATCACCCTCACCCTCACTTCCTTCCACCTATCGTATTCCCAGCGCCCCTCCCCCAAGTTCCCCCCCCCCCCCCCACCCTTTATCTCAGCCTGCTTGCCACAGCAGCCTCATTCCTGAAGAAGGGCTTATGCCCAGAACGTCGATTTTCCTGCTCCTTGGATGCTGCCTGGCCTACTGTGTTTTCCAGCACCACATTTTTCAACTCTAACTCAAGCCGGCTTTTACATCTCAGGCTACACAGCGCAGACAGTATGGGGCCTACAGAGATATTGGACAGTTGATCACATTTGAAATCCATTCACACATTAATGATTGGAAAACCAATTAACTTCAAAAGGAAACGTTAGAAACACAATGAAAATAACAGATTAGGTGCAGAGAAAAAGGGGCCCACAATCTCACCTGAGAGAGCTACTTCAACAAGAGCTACCAGACACAGGCCTGCTCCCAGTGAAGAAAACAAATAGCAGAACCAAAGACTTACAACTCCAAGAAACAACTGACTTAACCTACACCACAAGTCCTCAGACAAAATGGGAGATGAAAACCGGGTCTGCAAAACCAATAGAAAGTAAAGGAAACCAGGTACTTACCAGATTGACCCAATGTGCACTTTACTGCTTCAGTGGACTCAACTCAAACTGAAAAGCCTACGCAGCCCAAATTTTTCATCCAAGCTCTGGGTACAGCAAGCAGGAATAGCCAGGCATATTTCAAAATCACATTTCTCAGCTGAAACACCTGAGATAGCAGAGATCCAACCTAGCTAGCAGGGAGGGGTAAGCAGTACACTGGGACCCTGGGGTATGAGTTTTGATTAAGGACTCTATAATTAAAACTGTTATGTTCTGTGTGTGTCATATGATAAGGTTCTAATAGAATTAGTCTAGTAAATAGTGTAATTTAAAATATCACTGTTCTTTGCATAATTGATTGTGTTAATTTCCTTGATTTATTGCATTACTTATTTCTTTCTTGTCTTTTATTTATCTTTGCACTTCAATTAAATGCAGAGATTCTTTTGTCCTGAAACACCTGTCTAATTTCACATTCCCTAAATAAATCCAGTGTCCAGAATAAGGGATCTAGAAGTCTTTCAAACCACTTAAAAATCAGAAAATACCTGATTGCAAACCAGAACCCTGGCACGTCACAAGATCTTGCAGAGTTTAAGACATAGATAACAATCAAGATGGTGGAAAATGCTTGTCTGTACTTCTAAATCATGCCACTGGATCATTTGTAATTGCTTTTGGGACCTCTGCTTGAAATGTCATTGAATGAAGGCACTTCCAACTGTATTGTACTGAAACAATTGCTTGAAAGTACAGATATTGCTGAAAAGAGCTATATGTTGCACTGAACTGATCAAATGGAAGAATGCCCAATTTCAATCTGTCTGAAATTATACTTTAACATTGCTTTCCATATTGATTCTGATTGAATAACTTTATCTGAGCCATCACCATCAAGAAAGCAATGTGGAATTAAACGCTCGCTAAGTTCTCAGATGCTTATCAAAAGGAGAAACATTGGAACATGTTCCTTTTCTTTTGCAATGGATCCCTGTGCATGAATGTATATTACATAAAAGTGAGCATTAATGAGCCACATTAAAGTCAACTGATTATTTTAAGTTCAGCAAATGCTATTCAGAAGTGGAGTCACATTTAACAGTTTGGTTTGGGTTTTGAAAGTATTGCTTTGTTGAATGCAGTCTGTGCTCCGTCTATTGTGAACAATTGATGGGTCATTCTGTTTAATTTGGTCAGACAACCATTGGGACGTAAGGTCTCCATACCAAGCATTACTCTGAAATTTATTCTCAATTGTGTTGTAGGAAGAACATCATTTTGGACAGATGGTCACATTGTATTAGCATAGATAATACAACAATGTAACTACTGCATAACAGCAGTATGGCATGGTTACCTTAAACTGCTATTTAAGTCTTTGAGGCACTTTGCCTTTCCAGGGTAATTGGAGACAGAACAGGTGCATTTAAGGACAGTGGAGACCAATGCCATGAGCAAACTGGAGGAAAACCAGGAAGAAACAATAAGTAATGTACCTGCTCACTGGAGAGCAGGGTTTCAAATGACGTATGCTATGTTAACTGTCTGACCTTCTGCAACCAGACTTACTCGCACATAACGTAATTACCATAAAGCTACCAGTGGCTCTCAATGTCATTGTCTCACTAAATTTGTGCATAATTGGATATTTTGACAAACTAACAGATGACAGTATTAACACGTTGCATTTAAACATACATCTTGAAACCCAGTTGTATGGTTTCTTCTGCATACCCTTGTGCCTCTCTTATTACCATAACCTTTTCCATCTTTATTAGTCTTGAAAGAACTGTTTTGTAAATCTTAGTGAAGCATACCAGAAATACTATTCCACATTCCTGTTATCTGGATCCCAAACATCTAGAAATATCATGCAACCGACATCTGAGATTCAAAAAGGAAATTCCAGATGCTTGAGATCTCGATAGTGGGGAATTTACTGGATTAGCAATTAGAAGGGAAGAATGGATCAGAATTTTTTTAAAGCTAGTTCAAGACTTATCTTATAGATGAGGACACAAACCCTGTTTGTTTTAAAACACATTCATCTTGTGGCAGCAGAGTCAAGGTCTCCCAGCTGCTCCTAGTATTTCTCATATGTCTAGTGGATTCAACTAACCAGCAGTGTGTGTGTTGGTTAGCTCAGTTAGCTGGATCACTAGTTTATAATGCAGTGTAATGGGTTCAACAACATCAGTTCAATTCATGCAGTGACTGAGATTACGTAAAGGACGGTGGCACAGTGGTTAGCACTGCTGCCTCACAGCGCCAGAGACCCGGGTTCAATTCCCGCCTCAGGAGACTGACTGTGTGGAGTTTGCACGTTCTCCCCGTGTCTGTGCGGGTTTCCTCTGGGTGCTCCGGTTTCCTCCCACAGTCCAAAGATGTGCAGGTCAGATGAATTGGCCATGCTAAATTGCCCGTAGTGTTAGGTAAGGGGTAAATGTAGGGGTATGGGTGGGTTGCGCTTCGGTGGGTCGGTGTGGACTTGTTGGGCCAAAGGGCCTGTTTCCACACTGTAATGTAATCTAATGTAATCTAATCTAATCTAAGACTCTCCTTCTCAACCTTTCCACCTACCTGAGGAGCGGTAACACTCAGGTTAAAACACCACTAGCCATCTCTACAATGAGCGAGCAGCCCTGTCTTCTGGTAGGGCTATGGTGATGTTACACTCTCCCAAGAATACACGATACTAGGAAAATAGTTAGAATTGGCCTCCTCAACCTTAGGATTTGGACTTACTGTGCATTTCTCACCAGCTCACACGTCCTATTCTTCATTTAAGTTTATCTTCAAAATCCTACTAAGTTTTTGTCACCCTTCTGAATCTGTGGTGATAGCACACTTATGGAGTGACTTGGAGTATTTTACTATATATGAGGTTCCTTATATAAATGCAGATTGTTAATTTAATTATTTAATGCAGGCATATTTATCAACATAATAAATAAACTAGAAGTATGCTGTTTACACTGCTCAAATACCTATCTGAAATCCAAATATCACGAACCACATTATTGTGTCAAACAAGCTAGGCCCTTTCTTGACTTGCTCACATGATTGACTTTTCAAGTTTTCAGAAATATAGCTATAAATGAGATAGCTTTAAGCCACCAGTTTGCAAAAACATGCATAATTCAGTGATAGAAAGTACAGCTGCTCTTAAAAGCATCTTTCAGTTTAAACAGTTACAGACTCTGTCAGACTGAGAGTGACACAAATGATTAATTCTCCTAATAATCCTTCCCCTCAGCGGTTTGAATGAAAAATAAATAAATATGCTAAAAAATTGTTACCCAATGTCAGACTGAAGACCAAGATACTTAAAAGTTCTATCAACTATTGATTAATGTAGCTGAGTTACACAGGATTTGTCGTCGCAAAGTCGTTCCAGTGGATCTCTAAAGCATGCGACAAGCTTGACAGCCAAGCATGGAATGTAAATGAGGAATGACATAATGAATGTAATCTGGATATTTATCATTTTGCAGTGTTAGCTTGAATCTTTAATTGGAAGCATTTTATCCTTAACAACATAAAATGAAAAGCTTTTAAATGAAAATGTTGTTGTTTACTTTTCAGTTTACTGTTGGAGAAAATCAACAAACTGCAGGTCAATTTTTAAATATAACTACTTGTGCAAAGCCGTTGTTCTTCAAATTTTCACAAGAAGAACTTTCGATGAAGTTACAGTCCTTAACAATACTGTGATGCGAGGATGGACAGCAGCCCCGGAGTGGGAATGAACAGTGGCCTGGAGTGGAGTAGGGATGGACAGCAGCCTCAGAATGTGAATGGACAGTAGCCTAAAATGGAGTGAGAATGGACAGTGGTCTGGAATGGAATAGGGATGGATAGCAGCCCTGGAGTTGAGTGGGAATGGACAGCAGCCTGGAGTGGAGTGGGGATGGACAGCAACCTGGAGTGGAGTGGGGATGGATAGATGCCCAGAATGGAGTGGGGAAGGACAATGGCCTGGAGTTGAGTGGGGATGGCTAGAACAAAGATGGCTACTGGTTGGGAACCAGTGGAACCCGGGCAGTACACTTGGAAGCCCTTATTGAAAGACAGTAGTGTCTATCCTTTTAGCTTTATTTCTTATTTCTTATTTTCTTAACTTATACTATGTTTATTGAAGAGTTGAAGGTGTGTACTGTACCTTTAAGAGCGAGTGAAAGTTGAAAAGCTGGCAAGCACCTGTCATGTGACTGAGTGCAGGCACAGAGTGTACTTCAAAATTTGAAGATGTAACATTTGAGCTGTAACTCAGATATAGTTATTTTCACAACCCATTCAAATTTAACCAAACAGTTTAAATTATGCCTGAAGATACTAAAAACCCAATCGAATTTGAATTTTACTGTTTTGATAACATCAAACTAATGAGACGATCCAATGTTTTGGAGTATAAAAAGTAGGCATTTTGAACAGTTAGCTGGAAACAAAGAGTACCTACTGCTATCGATAGGCTACCTACAGACTCTCTCTAAACTCTTTTTCATATGAAACATCTTTGCAACAGAAGACTGAAGATGACCCAGGGGAAATCTATGGACAGAGGAAGTTCAAATGAAGACGACAACTGGTTTTGAAAATTGATTTTATAGGGGCTTTATCAGATCAGTATATTGATGTAATGTGGGAGATAGGTAAATTGTTAAGACAAAGGAGGCGTACAGTTCTAGATAGTTGTTGTTTAATGTTCTTTTTTGGAGTTAAAGAATAAATTGCTCTTTTTTTTCTTTAAATAGTGGAATTTGGGTAGTTCTCTGTCACTCATACTTTAACAGATTATGAGGTGAGGTAAGCTTTTCTATGTGTTTAGATTAAATTGGCAGAAGAGTTTACTCCATGTTGTAACAGCGTTAGGTAATATAAACATTTTGTTTACCTTCTCTAGTTTCTGTACCTAAGATTTGTAAATAGGTTCTTTGAACCTAAGACGGTGCCATGTATTGGTGACAATGTGAGCTTTTCATTGTACTTTTGTTTTTGAGTAATTTGAATACATGTAACAATAACCCTAATTCTAAATCTAAATTGACAGTTTTACTTTTACCAGTGACTGCAATGCAGTCTGAGTGAATAGACATGACTGTCCTTATGCTATTCCAGTTAGCGAGTTTTAAGAAGATTTGTAGTTCAGGTTGAGGTTCTGAATATAAAGACTAAAACACTTATTAGAAGACTCACGCCATTCCATTCACTCCACCCAAGAATTTCTGAACACCATCAAAGACACCAAGTAGAAGAAGTAATAATGGTCTCCTTTGGCATAACAGCCCTGTTCACATCCATCAACATCAACTTGGCAAAAGAAACACTGACTACACTATTAGAAGAACCAAAGACAAAGACACCAAAACCACCAACCTCATCAGCAAGGATAACATCATCAAACTAATGGACCTAAGACTTACCACCCACTTCATTTTCAATAACAAAGCCTACAAACCAAAGGAACACCCATTGGATCTCTGATATCAGGGTTCTTAGCAGAGGCAGTAATGCAGAGACTCGAACAAACAGCTCTGCCAACCACGTAACCCAAACTTTGGTCCACTATGTAGATGACACCTTTGTCATCACTAAATGAAACAAAATAGAGAAAACCTTCAAGACCATATCCTTACTGGCATAAGATTCACAAAACAGGAGGAAAACAACAACAAACTGCCATTCCTAAATGTCACAGTGGAGCGAACAGCCAATGGGAAACTTCAAACCAGCATCTACAGGAAGACAACACATATGGACCAAATACTGAACCACAGCAGTAATCATCCCAACATCCACAAATGAAGATGCATTAGAACATGATTTTAATAACCCACCACACACTGCAGTACAGAGGAACTATGAAAAGCAGAGGAAAATCACCTATATGGCATATTCAAAAATAATGGGTACCCAATGAACATAGTCCGATGATTTTTCAGCAGCAAACCCAAACAAGCAGACAAAATGCACCCAGAAACCCTAGCCACTCTCCCCTACATCAAAGACATCTTAGAAAAGACTGCCAGACTACTCAGACCTCTTGGCATCATGGTAGCCACAAACTCACCAGCGCACTAAAACATCAGGTAAAGAACTTGAAAGACCCTATACAGACAACAAGCAAAATGAATGTCATTTACAAAATACCTTGCAAGAACTATAACAAACACTACATTGGACAAACAGGCAGAAAACGAGCCACCAGGATATATGTACATCAACTAGCCACTAAAAGACATGACCCATAATCACTAGTATCCTTACATACAAAAGAGGAAGGATACTTTTACCGGAACAACACATCCATCCTAGGACAAGCTAAGCAGAGACATGCATGAGAATTCCTTGAAGCATGGCATTCTAACTGGAACTCTCTGAACCATCACATTGATTTGGACCCCATCTACCACCCTGAGAAAAAGAACAGGAAATGACATCACCAACACAGGAAAAGACATCACCAACACAGGAAATGACATCACTAACCCAAGGAAACCTGAACACATAAATAGAAAGAGGGACATAACACCAGTGCTTCACCGGAGGCTCACTGATGAGATTACCTAATATGGTGATGAAATGTCTGAAAACAAACCTTTCAGTTCAGTGAGCAAACTTACATCCAGCTTTTCTACTTCGTGACAGGATTTTAAAATTTAATTTAATAATTTCTAAAAATTCACCTCTACAAAATGTTTACTGAAATCTTTATTAGGCATCCCATGTAAAAGGAGACAATAATTGGAAAATCTGCTGAAAACTGAATTTCACTCTCTCACCCTATAGTATCAACAGTTTCAATGCAATTAAAGACATAAAAACTAGACTAGCAACAATGGGTATTTATTCAGATTGGAGGCAGGTCAAAAGAGGTGTTATTCAAGGAATCATGTTAGTACCACTATTAATTATATTTGCTATTATGAATTTTAATTAAGGAAAAGTAAATTAAGGAAAAGTAAGGAAATGTACATGGTGAACATTGAGGAAGAATGCTCTACAATTCAAAAGGACATGGAAAATAGACAGATTTGTAACTAAGAGGCAAATGAATATTAATAGAAGTGAATTAGGCTTTTTTGGCAAGGAAAATATGAACACTACTGGTAGTAGAGCAAAGGGATCTAATACTCTAAGTGAGCATCCCCTAAATCCAACATTACAGATCAATTGAGGAATTAATAGGATTGACTAAGCACTGAGATTTACTATAGGAAATATAGACCTGAATCGTATTGAAAGTATTAGCTATTGTTTTTACAATTGTTGTCTCTAAACTATAAGAAGAACATAGAAACGATGAAGGCAATGCAAAAAAAAAATACAGGCATTCATAGAGTCACAGAGTTGTACAGTATGGAAACCCTTTGGTCCAACCAGCCCATGCTGACCATGTTCCCTAGCTAAACTAGTTCCACATCACTCCAAACTTTCCCATTCATATACTTATCCAAATTCCTTTTAAATGTTGTAACTATATCCACATCTACCACTTTCCCTGGCAGGTCAGTCCACATACAAACCATGCTCTGTGTAAAAAATTGCCCCTGATGTCCTTTTTAAAATTTTCTCCTCTCCCCTTAAAAATATGCCCCTGAGTTTTGAACTCCCCCACCCTCTGGAAAACACGCTTGTCATTCATTTTATCCATGCCCATCATGATTGAGATTACCGTCAACCTCCTATGCTCCATTGAAAAAAGGTCCCAGCCTTTCCAGTCCATTGTGATATCTCAAACCCTTATTTCCTGGCAACATATTGATAAATGTTCACTGAACCCTTTCCAGTTTAATAATGTTCTTCCAACAATGTGACAATCAGAACTGTGCACAGTGCACCAGAAAAGGCCTCACCATAGTCCTATACAACTTTAACATGATGTCCCAACTCCTCTACTCAAAGATCTGAGCGATGAAGGCAAGCATGCTAAACACCTTCTTAACCACCCTGTCTACCTGTGACAAATTTCATCGAATTACATACTTGAACCCCTAGATTTCTCTGTTCTACAGCACTATCCAGGGCCCTACCATTAATTGTATAAGTCATGTCCTTGTTTGTATTAACAAAATGTGATACCTCAAATCCATCCAATTTAAACTCCATCTGCCACTCCTTAGTTCATTAACCCAATTGATCAAGGTCTGTTTGTAACCTGAGATAACCTTTTCTTTGACCATTATACCACCAATTTTGATATCATCTGCAAATTTACTAATCATGCTTCCTATATTCTCATCCAAAACATTCATATAAATGACATACAAAAATGGGCCCAGTACTGAATGGGGAACATTACTGGCCATAGGCCTCCTGTCCAAAAATCAACCCGCCACAACCATAACAACCCTGTCTCCTACCATAAAACCAATTTTGTATACAATTGTCAAGTTGACCCTAAATATCATATGATCTAACTTTACTAATTAGTCTACCAGGCGCAATGTTGTCAAAGGCTTTATGAAAGCTCAAGTAAGCAGCATCTGCCCTCATCAATCTTTTTGGTTATTTCATTAAAAAACTCAATCAAGTTGGTGAGACACAATTTTCCTCACACAAAACCATGCTGACTAACCTTAATAAATCCTTGCCTCACCAAATGCATGTAAATCCTATCTTTCAGAATAACCTCCAACCTACCATCAATGTCAGACTCACAGGTCTATAGTTTCCTGGTTTCTTATTACAGCCTTTCTTCAACAATGACACAACATTAGCAACCTCCAGCCCTCTAATACTTCACTCATGTTTACAGATGATACAAATATTTCTGCTAGGGGCCCTGAAATTTCCTCCCTAACTTCCTGCAACATCCTGGGAAACATGTGATCAGGTCCTGAGATTTATCTACCTTTATGTTTTCTAAGACTTCCAACACTTCCTATTCTGTAATGTGAACTGTTTTCAAAACAGCAATATTTCTCTCGCCTTCATTTCTTCCTCAACAGTAAAGACTGAAACAAAATATTCATTTAATATCTCTCCCATCTCTTAAGGATCAAGGAGGTCATCTTTATGTTGTATATTAAGGGGTCTCTCTCTAGTTGCCCTCTTTCTGTTAATTTGTATTTGTGGAATTTCTTTGGATTATCTTTAACCTTATCTATAAAGGCTATCTCAGATTAGCTCTTTATCTTCCTGATTTCCTTCTTAAGAATATCCCAACACTCTTTATACTCTTCAAGAGATTCTATTGATCCCAAGTGTCCATTGTATATATTTTTTTGTTACTGACTAGAACCTCCGTATTTTTATTCATCCATTGTTCCCTAATCTTACCAGCTTTACCTTTCACTCTAACAGGAACATAATGGCTCAGAACTCTTGTTATTACACATTTGAAGGCCTCCCACTTGTCAGTTGTCCTTTTACCTGCGAACAGTCTACTCCAATCAACTTTTGAAAGTTCGTGTTTCATACCCTTAAAATTTACCTTACTCCAATTAAGAAGCAACTTTAATGGAAGATTTATCTTTTACCATAACTATTTTAAAATTAACAGTATTATGATCACTAGTCCCAATGTGTTCTCCTACCAACACTTCAGTTACGTGCCCTGTCTTATTTCCCAAGAGAAGGTCACATTTTGCTCCTTCTCCAGTAATTTACATTTGCATTTAATTCTCCAGCATTCACATATTGATAAAGAAAATTTTTTTGAAGACATTTAACAAATTCCAAAACCGTTATTGCAGATATCAAAAGGAATGATCCCAAATTGAACAAATTAGAAAATTGAAGGCAAAGAGGGGACTGAATAAAGGATTTTAACATGACCAATGCATTAGGCTAAGCAGAAGGGAGAGAATGTGTCTACTTCAAAGAGGATTCTTCAATGCAGGAAATATAAAAAAAGAACTGTAAATGCTGGAAATGTGAAGGAAAACTGTTAATTGCTGGACAAACTCAGCAGGTCTGGGAGCACCTGTAGAGAGAAGGCAGAGTTAAAACTTTCCACCCATTGATCCTTCTTCTGAACTGATAGAAGCTTGAAAAAGGTAGAACATATGCTGAAGACAGAGGGTGATAGTGGAAAGGAATGAGCAGATAGGCTGAGGCCAGATTAAGAGAGAGAATAATACCTAAGCAGATAAAGGAATGATTGATAGTATGACAGGGAGATAGAAAATCCGATAATGAGAACCATAAGTAGTGCTGAAAGCAGCCCACGTCATGACAGCTTTGGGATGTCGAGGTGTATAGAGGACAAAGAAGGAGGTGTCCAGGTTCTAAAATTATTGAATGCAATTCTGAGTCCTGAAGGATGCAAGGTTCCCAGTAGAAAATGAGATTCTGTTCTTCCAGTTTGCACTGAGCCTGTCTGGAATACTGCAGCAAGAGAACTGTCATTCTCTCTCTGGGCTTCAACTCTGTCTATCTATTCACTTGTGCTCTCCCCACCCCAACACTCTGTCTATAGCATATCTAAATGTCACAACAGGTGCATAGGAAGATCCTTTTGGTTGTTGGAGGTCAGTCATCTCAGTTTCAGGACATTGTGGGCAGCACGGTGGCACAGTGGTTAGCACTGCTGCCTCACAGCGCCAGAGACCCGAGTTCAATTCCCACCTCAGGGAGTTTCCACATTCTCCCTGTGTCTGCGTGGGTTTCCTCCGGGTGCTCCAGTTTCCTCCCACAGTCCAAAAATGTGCAGGTTAGGTGAATTGGCCATGCTAAGTTGCCTGTAGTGTTCGGGGCAGGGGTAAATGTAGGGGAATGGGTCTGGGTGGGTTGTGCTTGGGCGGGTCGGTGTGGACTTGTTGGGCCGAAGAGCCTGTTTCCACACTGTAAGTAATCCAATCTAATCTCTGCAGGAGTTCGTTAGGGTAGTGTCCTGGGACGAAACATCTTCAGCTGTTTCACCAATGACTTCCCCAATATCATAAGATCAGAAATGGGACTGTTTGCTGATTATTGCACAATGTTCAGCACCATTCATGACACCTCAGATACTGAAGTCGTTCATGTTAAAATGTAACAAAATCCCAGCTTGAGCTGACAGATGGTGAGTAACATATGGTCACACAAATGCCACGCAATGACCATCTCCAGTAAAGGCAATCTAACCACCACCCTTGATATCACTGGTTTTGCCATCATCGAATTTATCACTATCAACATCCTGGGGATTGCCATTGACCAGAAACTCAACTG